>NC_084978.1:21506811-21600636 GCF_963691925.1 Scomber scombrus
ACTGGTGATGTTTCAGCTTACAATTGGGGAAAGCGTGCCACAAGGTCCAACGTTATTTGGATGTGTGTTGATGCTCCGTACTAATAGTTCCTGGTGTCCTCTTGAAAATGGTGATGTCACCTCACATCGGTGAGGCTAATTTGTTCAGCAAGCACTGCACCAGCATAGCTCACACTGACAATGCAACATATAACTCAGTTTAAAGACAAACATTTTTATCTCGGTTTAATTTGGACTGAATTAAAGTACATGTTTTGTGCGAGATTTCATTGAATTTCCTCCGTTTTTCTTTCTTTGGTTGACAATCATTCATCGCTTCTCTGAGTGTTCCTTCAGATAGACTGCTAGCGCTCTGTACTTCTGTCGTATTAATTTTGTTGAATGTTTGCGTTTCCTGCTCTTGTGTGTTATGCAACTTTTATTGTAAATATTTATCCTCTAACATGTTTCATATACTTGCATCTGAAATTAAAATAAAAATTTATACTCCAAGTCAGTTTTGGAGGCTTGCAATGGCATTCGGTGGTGGACTGCTCCTATACTTAATTTACTGTGGGTTTCACCTGATGTCGCTATAGCTGCTCACTCCTTCTTTTATTACCACTTGGTGGCGCTATTGCTGTATTATCCATACTTGAACAAAAAAGCCATGAAATCTGTTAGATCTCAAGTTATGAGGTTTTAATTTAGATGACTTTCAAAATCGGAAGCTATTTTTTCCTACATGCATTATTCACTAATATTTGATCATGTCAGATGAACAGCACTGATGGCATTCCACGCTGCAACCCTCCTACAGAGGTCTGTGAGGTAAGAATCTTTTTTTTCTCCCTCATCCCACTTCAGTAAATCACTCAACCTCTCCTGAGCTGTGCAGTTATATTAAGCCCTAGTTTATATAATGTTGTAAATGCGAAGGTTTGGGCATTGTGAGTCAGTCACAGCTCATAACTATTCAGATTATACGACCCTGCATAAAAAAATCACTTATTTACATTCTTTTGTAAAAAGTTTTTATTTACGTATACCCCTAAGCACATTTAGATCTTTTACTGTCACACCTCCATTCCTCCCAAGATATCCTTTTGCACTTAATTGTACATTTGATGGTTTCCGTAGGCGTGCCTGTTTTGTTAAGCAAACAGGGATCCTGCTATATTTCCATCTCAGCTGACCTCCCACCTCTGCTGTTTGTAATGCAGAAGGTGGTATGTGAGGGCTGGCTGGGGTTGAGCAGGGAGAGGCGGAGATAAGGATCCAAGGCTAAACCTCTAAAAGCCACATTAGTCCCAAAAGCCTCTGCCGCTCTGTTGTTCATTCTGTCATAAAGCTCCTGTCCTTGGGTTTTATTGGCACGCTCTGTGGAGATTTTAAGCCCCTTCAAAGCAGGCCATCGTCTGAGCCCTCGGGTGAATGCCATCAGCTCCACCTCTAATATTTTGACAAGTGATTTCTGGGCAGTTTCATTCAGAAAACAGAAGAGAAAAGCCTTTTTAGAGCAGTTTGCACCCAAAAAAAGAAGAAAAGGCAACCACCAACCAAACAACTTTTACACCACGTCATAACTGTTTATTATGAATCCAGAACAATCATATATATTTATACTGTACAGTTTTAATTCCAGTAAATAGACAAGAGTCACAGTATGTTGAAAGGTCGATTGAGAGCTGGCTTTTGAATGTTCGTATATTTATAATAAACAATACAGAAAAAAACAATTTCACCTATGTCATGCATTTGATGTTACTGTATGGGAAAGTGCACCACATCGCACCAATAAGCAGGGCAGTCACATTCATCTACTATCACTTTCATAGCATTCAAAAGGTGTGGAAGTGTGCCCATTTAAGACAACAGTGTGCTTGGGACACAGAGACAAAAAGGCAAATCAAGTCAAAAATTACAATTATGTACAAAATATATTGATCTCATTTGACAGGACCCAGAAACTGACAGAGATAAATCCAACATATCCAGTTTCTTAAAAGTAGTTGTCTTGATGGCAAACAAATAGCCTAAGTAACTTGGCACCAGAGAGCTCTAATCCTCAATACTTAACCCAGAGATGCAGCTTACCTCGCAGAGTCCAGGTGAACTCTGGATCCACAGGTGCTGAGAAGATACAGGGTTGCACAAAATCCCTTTACATCCTTTGGTTACTGTCAAGACTTAACACCAGTCCAAAAAGTAACTACCAAATTATCACAACTGGTAATAATCAGCTTATCAATGTGTTCATTTACAGGTTGACATCTGGACAGAAATCTTGGTGCTTGGTTGGAGTTTGACCATGTTTTATACAGAAATGATGCAACTCTTTTCCATGGATAGATGATACACAGGCATAAGATTTCTGTGCAGTTTCAGTGTAGGAGGTTATTGGTCCAGTTTTGCAGGAGAAGGGCAAATCAACATAGTAGGTGCATGGGCAGAGAAAAGTGAACAGACAGGAAGCTACGGAGGCCTGGTGCTGCCAGGAAAAGAAGAGATAAAAAATGTAACGTGTGATAAAAAATAAAAAATACCCAAAGAGTCCAAATTTAGAGACAAAACTATGAAATAAGTCAAACGTTTGAGTAAAACTATTGATAATGACGAGGTAACTTTTTACCAATATCTCACAACCTTGACTTAGTGAGAATATTTTGACTAAATAACTGATTATTTTGACAAACCAACATTTTCATGTAGTACCTAAAATGTGGTGCAACTTTTAAAAAAATATTATCTCATAATTTTGACTTATTATTTCATAATTTTGACCTAATGAGTCCGTTGTTTTCTTTTCCTGGCAGACGTGGTCAGGCAAAAACAGTTTACATTGCAAATGAGTCTGACACATTCAAATTTCAGATGATTCAATCCTCTCTATCCACGGCAGACCAGAGGAAGGTCTGTCCTCTTTTTGTTCCCCGTCTCTTTCACTCCTCAGCTCTGGCACTTCTCTTTCTAATGTCCCATTCCTGCTCCCTCCTCCTCCTCCTGCTCCTTCTCCTGCTACTCGCTCTTTGCTTGCCCTCAGCTGGTGCAGTTCCCTCTCCAGCGCTTCATTGCGGTGGTACATCTCTAAGTAGCTGGCCTGCAGCTCCTTCTGGTAGTGGATGACTTTGTCCTTTTCTGTCTGCCATGTCTGCCTCTCTTCCTCGAAAGCCATGGCCTGGGCCTCGCTCTGGCGTCGCTCCAACAGTAGCTCTGCACGCAGACGCTCCTCTGTAGGTCCCCCGCACCCTCCTGCAACCAAAAGGTTCACATAGCTTCAACTACAGTCCAGCACAGCCATGGGGGGAATATAATCAAATACATTGGCTGCATTTGAATGCACAGAGAGCTCTGCTCCTGGCCTGGTTACTCAAATAACCTTGTGTTGGGTCCAAGTTGTTGTTCATTACTCAAAATAACCCAAACAAGCTTTGCTGTGATGATAAGAAACCCAGTTAATTTAAGATGCCTAACTTGATATTTAACAGACATCTGTGGCATATAAATTTTCCATTCATTCATCATCTTGGCTTGCTCGGGTAGGTCTTGAATACTTCCAACTTACTAGAATACTTCTAGCTGGTTTTATTTAATAAGAGAAGTCCTTTAAGAGTTGCAAATGGCTAAATGCTGTGTCTGTGCATATGGTGCCTCAGGATGACCAGCATGAGGTTAACCACGAAATCATGTAATTCAAACATTGCCGGTGACACGTGAACACATGACTGAGAGACTGAAACAGATCAATCTACCTGTCGCCCCAGCTGGAGCACTCTCTTCAGCTCCTTTTCCATCTTCATGGGCAGTCTGAGAGGGGCATCTGCGACGCTGCGTCCCCTGCAGGACAAGCTTTAGTGCGTCTATCTGTACCTCCCGGTTGCGCAGGTCTGTGCGGGTCTCCCTGAGCTGCGTCTTTAGCTGGAAGATCTCACTCAACTTCTGGGTCACCTCCGCCTGGGAGTCCCTGAGCTGCTGCTTCAGCAAAGAGATCTCCCCTGACTTCTGGCAAACCTGAGAGAAGGAATAATGGGATCAGAAAGGACAGGAGCAGGAAAAACATACATTTTTAAAGACTAAGAAATTTATGATCATTTTAACAGGACAAATAATGATGATATTCACTGATCTCCACTGTTCCCAGTAATTACAGAAGTAAGTACTGTCATAAATAGCCTCCAAAGACCTTACCTCCCACTGCGTCTCCTCCAGGGTTGGACTGGTTCGCTTCACCGTGGCTCCAGCCTCCTGGCTTTTTTCCCTTTTCAGAGTGTCGAGCTCCTCTTGCAGTCGAGTCTTATCCTGCTGGGCTTTGTACAGCTGCAACTGCAGGGTGCGCTGGGAACGCTGGGCATGCTGGGAAACCTGACGGAGCTTGGCGGCATAGAGGCGCTTCAGCTCCTCCACCTCCTTCTCCCACAGACGCTGTTTGCCCTCAAACACCTGCATGCGGAGAGCAGACGGGGGTAAATCTTTGAACAGATTGATGTATAGAGTGATAGTGAAAAACAGACAAATACAATCAGATTCACCTGAGCGATTGCGCCCTCGCTCTCATCCAGGTTTCTCCTCATCTGTTTCAGCTCATGTTCTTTCTCCACCAGGCGCTCCTCCAGATCGCGCACCTGCAAAGGACAACAGCAAGAATGAGTTATCAATCTGTAAATCATATTCCTGCTCATTCTCCCATCCATCCATCTGCTTCTTACTTACCACTTCCTCAACAGACAAGGAGAGTGTCCATTCATAAGGAGGTGGAGCATCCCCACTATATGGAGCCAGACGACTAAGGGTCGCCATGCTCCGACACGCCATCTCCCCTATGGCCACACCCCCCGACCCAACAGCCTTCTGGCCCAGAGAGGTGCGGTCCAGGGAGCCGATGGTGTTGATGTGGCCCATAGACGCGCTAGAGGAAAGAAAGAAACCACAGAGACCATAAAAATCTCTTCTGTTATCACTTCCCACACAGTCATTAAGATAAAAAACTCAATTATAGCACTCAATTTGATTGTAAAGTACTAACAGAACCAAGACAATGATGCTGCAGCAGACCTGATGTGAGCCAGGTGTGGGCGGAAGGGGGGCCGGTATGGCGGCAGACTGCTCATGGAGTTATGGCCCGAGTCTGACAAGTTATCATCCTCCTGGCTCAACCCACGTACTGCCTACACAGTTAGAATTATACAGTTATTCATCAATAACATGAATAGGTTGACAAATGATTAATCTTATTCATTAATTGTGGCTAAATTAAATGACAAATAAAACTTGTATTGATTTTGTATTTAAACCCTATGATGTGCACCTAGATCCTTCTTTGGCCTGAGCCTTTTAAACATTCAGTTTAAAAGATATTCTGATACCAAAAGCACAAATATCTGTGCTTGGTCTTGACTTAATGGGGATTGGGTCCAAGCTAAACGTTATGTGTTAGGATACCTTGTTAGCACTGGATGTTGGTCCTCCATGACGCGAGGGTGAGGAAGATGAAGAGGAGGTGGATACAGCTTTAGGGACATGGGCGTAAGCTCTGTGCAGCCCATTGGAAAGGCCGTGATCCACATCCTCCGACTTGGAAGACGGATACAAGTTCTGCATGGAGCTGAAGTTTTTGGGGGTGACCGGCTTAAAGGCAGAAGACCTGAAACGAACCTGGAGAAAGAAAACAAAGTTCAGGTATTTAGATGATGCAGTGGAGGAATCTAAAGGGGAGAGAAAGACTGAGCTATGTAACATAAATCACACGGTTTCTATTAAATCAATACTGTTTTTTTTAAAAAGAGGATAGAAGAGGACTTTGTTGTGTTGGTGTCATCAGAATAAGAAACCAGGTTTAATTTAGCTTGTCCCTATTTATTATTACAGTAGTAAACAACACTTACCTTTTCATACTTGCCCCCACTTGGTAGTGAGTTCTTTGTCAAATCAACTTCGGTGCCGTCTTTATGGTAGACCTTGGCGTACACGTCCTCCTCTTGTCCACTGATAGAGGCGAAGCCGGAGATAATGTCCTTCTTACTGTCACTGCTGTGGCTTGCTTTAGGCTCTTTTCTGTTTGGGAACACGGTAGGTCAGCTGAGGTCATGTCCATGTGAATGTTCTACGACAGCGTCTGCTTCTAACGCAGCAGCACCCACCTGGTGATGTTGAGGTAGTTGAGTAGCTCTCTCTGGGTGAAGCCTTTCTTAAGGAGGCCGTTGGACTGTTTGGGCCTCACCTGGGGAACAGCACGGTTCAATTTAGTGGGAGATACGTCTGGTCTCTCTACCAGACTGCCGACGCTTCCCATGCCGCAACGGGAGGAGAGGGGCGGATTTGGGAAAGGGTGACGGAAGTTTTTGTTGGGGCCACGGGTCAGAGGAAGAGTCTGGACTGAGGTTGCCATTGGTTACGGGGCTCGGTGGGGAGATAAGGTGCTCTGTAAAAAGGAGAAAAAGAAAGTGAGCATACAGGGAAGGTGCGGCGAGTAGTTAATGTAATCATCATTTATCAAATGTTATGTTTGTTCCCTTTTATGCACCAATCTGTTTTTAACATTGTCTATGCCAGGCACTAGTGTGTTCACTGTGGGGTCTCACACAATCAGCTTTTCACTCCCTTCCTGATATAAACCCCTTTTGCCCCTTTTACAACCCTGAGTGGATGTTGGCCTCTGGAGAGAGAGCGAGAGCTGAAAGACGTTTCATCAGCTGTGTTTCTCTGTTCAGACAGCTGTCTCAAGAGTACAGCTGGAACAACTGAGCTCAACACACCATCACAGCATAGCACCTCACTACAAAACATACACACAAATTGCCCTTTGTGCCAATCTATTAAAGAGGAAAGATAAATGTAAAATAACAAATACTAGACCGATTTGAAGTTTTTGAAAATATTTTATAATGCAGTTGTTAAAGAATCAGTAGCACGTGTTCGCTTGTCCCAACAGCAAATCAAAAGACTGCGGGATCATGTGAAACATGGACTCTGTGGTACTCTGTAAGGGGAAAGGTTTATTCTGAGGCAGGGCCACATATGTCACATCACAAGCCTGTTGCATAACTCGGATTCAACTAACAGCAGGGATCAAAGGAGAGAAAAAAGGACAGAAGTGCTTTAGTAAACAATACACATTATGGACAATTTAATCAAGTCCTATGGCCTACGGCTTATTTTGTTTGCCAATTTTCTGCGTCTCATGAAAATCATGAACATCCAATGTACCAATCATGCACTGTTCCTTCATGTGTCTAGCATGGCCTGAATCTATACTGAACAGATGTGATGGCTGTCTGGGTCATATTGGGTTTTCTTTTCAGTCACAGCAGGAAAATTAAAGCAGCGATACAGCGATGAACATTTTGTTTAGGTTTTTTTTTTTTTATTACTAAACCAGCTGCCAAGTTATCCAAACACCTACCTAAGAGGCATGATTGTTTTGCCAACTCAAGTTGGAACCTCTTCAGGCTCGAGTTTGAGTATTTTCCCTCCACACTCTCCCCACCACCATCGGTTTTCAAATCACCCACATGTTCCCTCCTTTCCTTCTTTTCAGACAACCTCATTAAGGATCACTATTGATTTCACCCTTTTGACCCTCTCTCTCTTTCCGTGCATAAACACCCCCAGCAGCCATAAAACATTCTTGACACCATAAAACACACAAATACGTTGCAGTCTTTCCGACTATAAACACGACCGGAGGGAAGCAATTTCTTTTTCTCTGCTTAGCTTCTGTGGCAGCTATGGCACAGGTAGAGTTTAAAGGGCCAAACCAGACCTTTTTCTTTTTCTTTCACTCGTTAACTTCTAATCTTGAATACTTAACATTGCTGCTAACCATTTTTCAAAGCACACCACAAATCTTAATATTATTTCATTACTTGCAGGCAATTATTGGTTTCCATTCATTTATTTTATCAGGAAAATAAACCCAAGAGGCTTAAAAGTGGCTTCACATAGATAATCCATCACAGAGAACATTTCCTGATACAATAGATGTTGTTGTTGTTGTGTAATGCATTTGTGAGACGGGACTGTTGTGGAAACTCTTCCCTTCCCTTGTGCGTTCAAGGACATCTGACATCTGATAGCTGATATTACAGATATGGCTGCCAGTAACCACTCTACTGGAAAAGGCCTTTTCTCAGAATATCTGAGTCCTGGAACATGACCCATGAACTAACATAAGAAGGATAATATAATATTATATGTATTGCAACACAGAAACTGGAGTATCTTTATAAATGTTACTTCTCATAGTCCCTGCTTGCATTTGCATCAATATGCATCAAATCAAATGTATCAGTACAAAGAATGGATTACCTATCTCATGCAAGTGTAAAGACTCGAGTTGATTTTGATCGCCTAAAAAGTAGGAAATCAAACATTGGAAACTTTTTTTTTCTCCTATGAAGTCTACAGAAGAATGTGCACAATTTGTAGGATGAAACATGCAAAACCCCCAGTTTGGAGGATGCTCACGAGTGCTTTGGCAGACAGCTGCATATCTGCATGAGGGATCAAACCTGCGCTCATAATGACTGGGCCATCCTGCTCCCTGGCTGTCAATTCCCATCACAGTCAGTACACACTCATGACACGCATGCTACCTTAAAGCAATTTCACACTCTCTGCTGTCACACACAACTATCCCGTGTATGAGCACTGACACCCATAGTCACACTCTGGCATATCCTCTTGCTTCTCATACAATGCACATTTATCAAGAGCTTTGCACCGCTGGCCCCGACAGTTATAACAATTATGCAAATGGTTAAAATAGGCAGTGAGAGCTTTGCAGTGGCAGCTTCAGCCCACTCCATTCAGGGCTCTCAGCCAGGCCGAGATCAAAGCAGCCCAAGCTGCTCATGTTTATATTCATGAGGTACTGTTTCCCCAAATGTAAAACTTTCCACTAAAGCATCCGGCTCCTAATAAGCCAATATAATAGAGGCTGAACTCAGGCGGAGATCCCTGTGAGGGGAAGAAACCTGATAATCAATTATTATGAATATAATCAACTATAATGTGACATTGTGAGCAAGTGTACTTCTTGGTGCTATCCAACTGAGAAGTCTGACTGTATCCTAGGTCAGAGTGCAACTTAGTCATGATGGATATAAGTCGGTGCAGGTCATGGGGAATGTGTGTACATGTCTGACACCATATGAATAAATCATGAGCATGCCAAACCTTGAGGCCACTGGCCAAGGTCTGACACAGTATTTTTAGGTACAGTATATTACCCCGTTTAGGTCTTGTATCTGCCAAAGACATGAGAGTCCAATCGATGCTTGACGGGAAGCTGAGGTTGGGGTGAGGGCGGGTGAGGCAAGGCGATTGCTTTTGGGTAGAGAAGAGGGTAAAAATCCTTTTAGTCTGCAACTACAAATCTTTAAGGACTGAAGAAATCTTGCATCCAGTTGTTTTCCATAATTGCCTTCTAGTTTATGGGCCTGAGTAAACCAGGAGACACAGCAAGATTTACAACCTGGGGGCCCAACTAGCCAAGGGGCCCTGAAACGCAACACACCTCCTTAAATCACTCACACACACACACACACACACACACACACACACACACACACACACACACACACACACACACACACACACACACACACACACACACGGATCAAAGCAGTGCTTCCTGCCAGCTTTGAACAGTTATGGTCTAATTGAAAAGTGCTCTGCTCTTGATTAATGCTTCTTTCAAAGCAGTGATGAGCTTTTCCAAAAGTCGTTAACTTTGATCAAACATGAACATTTTTAGCATGAGTTTATCAAAGTGCTGTGTATATATAAGTGAGCCTCTTTATCCTTCTGATACACCTTTACCTGCATCTGCTGGGCTATATAAACATAATGGACATACATTGGTGGACTGAAAGATGTAACAATGTTTAGTTAAGATGCCTCTGACACCTTGCTCAACAAACTGTTTTTGTAATCAGTCATTTCATTAGGTATCTGAATATATGTATATGCATTGACTATTGTCTGTCTCCTCTGTGTCTTGCCTCTTGTGATCTAGAGCAGTATATTCTAAAGAGGAACGATGTGAGCATGTTGCTGAGAGGCGTGAGGCTCCCCTGAAAGCTTGCAGTGAGGCTTTACAATGAAGGTTTTGGCTTTTTTTTGCGTTTTCTCAGGACGATGCCCTAACACATCTAGAAAACCACACAACTGCTACTTAACAACAATCACAAAGAAAACAAAACATGCTGCAAGTTGAGGGTTTCAAGGACACGCTCTCCTTAAAATATTGTAATCAGGTCTCCTGTGGGTGAAAACAAAGCTTTCAATGAAACACTTGAGCGTGAATAGAGGGGACATTTCAAACCTTCAGAGACACAAGGGTCACCACTGGGACAAAGACAGAGGAGAGACGGACGGGGAAGCCAAATTCCAAACATGCTTCACGGAACACAAGCTCGGGCTCGTCAGCTTCTGATGCACAAAATGCTCACTCCCACGGGCGCTCGCTCACACTTTGTGTGTGCAGGTCATTCATCGCATCCCCGAAAAAAGCATATGCACACAGCTCGCAGCTCCAGATCCTCTGCCCTCTTCCCTCGGAGCTCTCTCTCCCAGCTCCGTGATCAAAGTTTGTTTACGTTTGTGGGGTAACTTTGCAGGTTACATCTAAAACTCCCACACAGCGCACACTCTGTTATGTTATATAAGCTCTATCAAAGCTGTGCTCGCTAGTGTTCACAGCTGCTAGTTGTGCAAAACACTATCGAGCGATCACTAAATACATCACTCGCCTTACTTCATCTAGTCCACAGAGAAATAAATGCAGTCATATTTTTAACAGTGAAAGCCTAACAACCCATTTTATGACTCTAACAACAAACGTAGCATGCTAAGACACAAGTTCCTGCCACAAAACGGGCTAATAAAGCAGGAAAAGACAAGAACAAGACAGTGCACTCTGTTGGGCTATATTAGCTGTGTTTAAGCTAAATGCTTACAAAAATAATATGCTAAAATGCTGATAATTAGGAAATTATATTGTGGTTTATCATATTTACGGCCTTTATCTGATAGGTCACTCAAAATGCTCTGAGATAACTTCTGTTGTGATTTGGCCTTATATAAATAAAACTGACTTGACTGTATATATGGAGCAGTGTTTAACGCCAGCGAGTTACCGCTCAGCTCATACACTTTGCCCAACATAGTGATGACTTCACAGATTTTTAAAATAGCTTTCCTCGGCTTGAACGTTTTACAAATATAAAACCTCCATGGATCAAAAATGTTGTCAGCAGTTTTACAGAGGCCTCTTTTACAGTAGTGGTCAATGGGGAAAATGCTTTTTGAGCCACAGGGGGATTTTTCACTGCAATACTACGCGTGACCACTGGGGAAAATTAACTGCAAGACTGAGCAGCAGCACCATATCCAGCTCTTATAATACATTCATGGTCTGTTAACTTGTTGCCAAAGATTAAAACCACTCAAGAATGAGCAGGTAAACATTTTGCAAGTAGGAAAGCAATGATAGTAGTTGTGCGCCCAGGATTAACAGTTACTCACTCCTTTGGATACTACATGCCCTCAATGATGGTTTTCTCCTCACAGGCTACAAGATTGCTTGTGCGAGCAGAGATATTCTGTGTGTGAATGCTGTGAAAGCATTTGCAAAAATGACTACAAACAAACAAGGTGCCCTGTGAGGAAGGTAGCACCATTAAAGCTTTAAATAAATGCTGGTTCTCCCTCTTAGGCCAATCCGTAGAACTTTTCATTAAAAAACAAAGAGGGACGACATGAATTATAATTTTATTTAATAATGGATGGGGACCCGCTTCTAAAACCGAGAGCACAAAATGAAATCCATGTAAAGCCAAGTGTGACTTTGTCTTATATGAGTGTTTCGACTGTCTAAATTTGTCAGCAGCAACAGCAGGGTGAGCTGTGCCAGAGGCCGAGAAAGGAAGGAATCAACCCACATGTGAAGCGAAGCAGTGCTCTGCTCTACGACTATTACATGCTAGTGTGTAATGAGTGTGTGTGAGAGTGTCTCTGGCTGTGGGGCACGACAGCAGAAGAGTGCTCGACAGCAGCCTCTAATTGTTAGCAGGTTATTCATTATGGATGAGAGACAATCACACAGACAGACTTCGTTCCTCTCCAGGAGACCCCGAGGCCATTCGGAGGAGCCAAGACGCTGAAAAGCAGGGTCATGAAATGTTCCTTCTCCTCAGTTTGCGTGTCATGTGTTATCCTACATCTGTGACAGCTACTGTTTAGCAGACATGGAAATTTGGTCAGAGCCACCTGAGGCTAAACTCTTTCGAAGTGATTCTTGTCTTCTGTTTTCTGAATGAGAGAGCAGACAGAACTGTGCATAAAAGGTCTATTTTCATTTCACGACACTGAAGATGAGAAGCGCCCATAATTCACTGGTGGTCAGAGGCGGCGGCACTAAAGCTAAAGGGCCAGTGTTCAGTCTCACACTGTCTCCATTGATGACGACCGCTTAAGTCTTTACAGAGGTCGACAGGTCATATTTGGTAATAGCTGTAGATACAAGCTGCTATTGAGAACACACAGTCAAGATCTGACATTTTATTACATGGTCTGACAAGGAGGAACAGCTGAATTTTGGGGAACACTGGGCCAGCTTGTATATACCATACTATACAAGTCTATATACTCTAGACTCATTACTATGGATAAAATATAGCCTAATTATTTTGCTTCTACTGTGTGATGCCTTTTTGAAGCAAAGCATCTTTTCCAACTTTTTCAACCAATAGTCATATATATGAAGAGTCTTCCATACGTGTATATCTTAAAATGTTACTCTGTGTTAACAGCAGAAAAGTAAGATTTTGACAGTGTAATTTCAGACAAATAGAAGTATTATTTATTCCCTTATGGATTGAGGAAATTCTTCTACTTCTTTCTTAAACTAAATAAAACTTCCAATTTTTTTTAAGATGAGCTAAAACATTACCTTTTTGCAAAGACTGGACTGTATGGGGTTTTTCTTAGCTCATAAAAAGTTGACAAGTGACCAATTCCCAACATTTATTTCTTGTTATGACAGATAAAACATAAAATAACACAGTTTGAATTGAGCCTGTTAAAAGATATATCCTTCCTCGCATGCCATGCCTGTCATCTTCATCCATCCATTATCTTTTGACATTTAGTCGTTTAATGGATTTGAGCGGGCTCCTTCTTCAAATGTCTTTCCATGCTGAGTAGATAGATGAGACTTTGAAATTTAAAATGCTATCGAACCCTCATTAATAATTTCCACCGCAGCCTTTCTAATCACTGACCCAGAAGAGAAAACCTTGAAACTTGACTAAAACTTGAAACTTTAAGAACATTTAATTTACTGAAAAATACACAGTGAAAAAGGCTACCTCAAAGAATCTGCAAGTAGAGCAGCTTTAATTTTTATAAGCCCTACAGCTCTGTTTCGAAGTCTTACAGTCCTGATCATTACTGCCTGGCTTTGCCCTGAACTCTCTGCGCTAAATCAGCTTTCAAGACATCCTCTGAGGCGGACCAGCTGAGGTGGGTTTCCTCACTTTGCATCTGTTAGCTTATTGACAGCGGTCTGCACAGTGTGTCTTGGCCTCAATTGCCTCTGCTGACTGTATAGTATTGTATTTCTGCGCTGAATTCAATTACTGGTTGCAACTACAGTAGTGATGTGGGGGTTATCTGGGGTTACTGGTTGCACTGGTGTTCCATTGACCCTTATTGATCTGTTTCTAACTGATGTTATGTAAGGCTGTTTGAGTGCAAGAAGATGTCACCCGAGGGAGTGTACAGAGAGGGCCACGTCTTACCTCTGCATGTATTATTAGAGGGATTTATGGGGAAGTTTATTCAGCAACAGCGCTGTTTTGGTTGTTTTCCAATAGTGATTCAGTCCAAAAAACAAGTTTTGTTAAGATATGAAGTATTCCATTTTCTGGTGTGGAAGGATTGATTGTATAATCTCTAACTTTGTTTTGATTAGGACTAAATGAAGATCTGTGTTGAACCCTCTGTGAGGTTACAAGTTCAGCCTCTGTGGATGTGTGTGTGTGTGTGTGTGTGTGTGTGTGTGTGTGTGTGTGTGTGTGTGTGTGTGTGTGTGTGTGTGTGTGTGTGTGTGTGTGTGTGAAAAACAGAGATTAGTACCAGCAGTATAAGGATAAGTACTTCAGTGTTGTTTCAAGTGGCGTCAGTCATTACACACACACACACACACACACACACACACACACACACACACACACACACACACACACACACACACACACACACACACACACACACACACACACACACACACACACACACACACAAATCACCTGAGTGGTAAATACAACACACCAAACCAAATATACCTGATATACTGTACTTATGTTAAATACAATAGTGCATTGGTTTCCTTCACTAAAAAAGAACTTCTAATTTTAGATCCAACCACTATCCAAAGCAACAACTGCCTGTCTCACACTGTCCATCTGTTTAACAGTCACAGGAGATAGTCAGTCTTGCATGAGTAATCTCAGTGATCTCAGTTATTCAATTATTACTGCATGAACTTAAAAAACTGTCTAAACAATTAGTCACTGCATCACTGCATCATATATTCTGAACATGGAGGTATGATGCACGTTAAAACCGTGCTCCAGCTTTAATAAATATATGATATAAAATATTAAAATATTAAAAGCCTGAAATAATGTCTAGGACTGCTCTGGTGTAACTTAGTCCAGTCTTGGAAGAATGAAACATTTTTCTGGCACTATGTTCAGGTGTTAATGTATGAAATACAGTGCCTGGCATGATGGGAAATGTTTTGTTTACTTGTTTTGAAAATGTTAAAGTGACGAGATTTAGATCCTCCAGATTTTGTCCATATCATCTATTTGTCCAATCCCACCTGCACCTTTTCCTAATTTCATCAAGGAAGTCAGCTACTGTAAAAACACCATCCAGAAATAATTTATCACATAACTATGTTGGAATTTGTGAGAAAGCAAACAATACAAAGGCTATTTATTTCATCTGATCCTGAGTCCAAGTTCTCTGTTTGGTTTCTGTGCACCTTGTTACAAAGCAGGGCTCAAACAGTGTTTGCCAACTGCTGCTATCAGCAGAGCCGCTCAACGCAGAGCTGATGTTCAGAGAGAAGAATGTAAAGAGAGAGAGCGATGTGAAGAAACAAACGCACATTCCTTACATTTCTCACTGGGTAATTATTAATGTGCCTTCACATAACCCATACAGCACTGATAAGAGTGAAGTGGAGGCCCTCGTTCCTGCACTACAGGCTCTCCAGTGTTTTGGGTCATTTTTAAATGATAGTGTCTATTATCCAAAGCAACTTAGTTCCTATGAGAACCATGTTGGTAATATCAGACTCTTAATGACTGATCATTTTACAACATAATCAGAGAGGGGGATTCATATAGTGTTAAATTGGGCTGATAAAGACAAAAGAGAACGCTAGCTCCTTATTAAATTCATTACAGGGACAGTAGGGGGGATGTGAGCAGAGACTCTCTTTCTCTTTTCGCTCTGTAGCTTCTTTGTTTCCTGGAGCGGTTCACGTAGGAGTCACTGTTCTGTGATTACAGCGATAGAAATCAAGTGGTTCCCACATCGACCCACACCTGAACCTTTCCACTTAACAGCTGCAGCGAGTGCACATGCGTCCACACACCTTCAACAGGTCGGGCCACACACACAGCACAAATTGCAAATAGGAAAATGTGCGGACTGCAGATGCATACACAGATATGGATTGACACACAGTATGGCTGCTTTGAATGTTAATGCTTAACAACTAAAAGCCTAAACAAGCGCAGATAAAAAGCTTTACCGATCACATCCTGGGAAACTTCTCTCTGATCTCATATGATCTCTAACACCCGGAGCCCTGCGAGTCAGGTAGTAAACATTGATGCTGACACATGCTGATGCCAAGTCAGAGGATCAGCATGCTTTCCTCCTGTGGAGTTTCTCTGTAAACAGAGTAAGTGTTTGTTGTTTGCCCGAGGTGAGAAACAGCACAGTGGGAACAACCGAAAATTAGCTTGTTTAGCCATATAGGGGTCAAAACTTCCCTGCGCAGAGTTTACAATGGCAACAGTGAAATGTCAACATGAGAAGCATTTCACCTTTTGCTGCTGAGACATTTTGCCCCTAAGTGCACAGAGAAAGTGGAGACTACACAACTCTTAAAATGCAATGGGTAGCAGCATACGAACAAAGTCAGCCTAATGAAATCTTGTTACTGAGCTTGGGTACAACAGAAAGCCATGAATAGCCCTCGGGGGAATTCCAGGGACACAAGTAGACCATCAGACAAGCGATCATAAAAAAAAACCCTAGAAAAAGAATGCATGTAATGGAAAGAGGGTTTATTGAAGAAATCACGATGCACAGCTCAGCAAAGCAGCTAATCCTATATATTGTTATTTAATCACCATGTGGCACCGTTTTGGGACATTCAATAATTAACAGTTAATTAGCATATTTTTTCCTTTTTGGAAGTAAATGGGGAGGCTGCTGCTCAGCATGACGTCATCTGCCCAGGAGAAAAGACTTAGTTAAAAAGTTAGCTAATTCCAATTCAGCTCCACTGCAAACAAGCATTCCCTGTGGTCTAACTAATTAACAATCAGACTGCTTTCCTCTTCTCTCTGCAGCTTAAGCAGTTTTTTGACAGTGCTGCCTTAAATCTCAGTATGACCTCTAACCACACTGAGCTCACTGGCATGTAAATAAGTCAAAGGAGCAATTCTCTGGACTGTATAAAACATACACAAACAGGTTGGGTGAGTTTTTCCTTTGATTTGAAGCCCAGTATCACAAAGAAGGGAGATTAGATACTTTCAGTATCATAAGACCGACTTTTCAAAGCAAATAGAAAGCCAAACTATCTGATGACATTAAGTCAACAGAGATACAGAAATAACTTTCCACAGAATATAAAGATATGTTTAAATAGCCTGATGGTAAAAAAATAATAGTTTTTTTTACCTGTCTGTCTGTTTGTCCACCTGAAACTTCACTTCTCTGCTCCTGATGCCATACTCACTCTGTTCACTCTTTCTATCTCATGCTCGCGCTACCGATTATCACGCCACATGACTTCCTGTTTCTCAGTCTGTGATGGCATCAGGGGAGGTGTGGATGGGAGGGAGTTGCCTGGTCCTGGTCCACTGACATGCAGGCCACCACAGGATGACTTTGCATTGATCTAAATAGAAGACTAAACTCACCTTAAGCTGCGCATGAGGGCAGTTTGAATGGAGACTGGAGGTTTACCTGTGTTTTATAGAGGAAACTGGTAGCTATCACAAAGTTGACCACAACAGCTTTAAGCCAAACGCAACACCCCTGAGAGAGAGTCTGGTACTTTCCTGTTCACCCTACACCCTCCTCACCTGCTCATCTCTTTGTGCACTTTAAGTCCTTTCAGAGGCCAGTGTGGTTGGACTTGTTCTCCCTGTTCCAGAGACAAAAGCCCTCAATATGAACCAGCTTTGAGATGGTCAATCCATATCCAACATTGACACACGAGAACCAGCTTCACTGGACACATAGCAACAGCTCAATGCATCTTGTTTACCCTCGGATAATAAGGCAATAATAAAGGATCTGACTTGAGTTAACAGACAGACAGCAGGAGCGCACAGAAAGAGGGATGAGGGTAGGAAAAAATAAGACGGCGCAGATGAGGAAGACGTGGAAAATGAGAGCATGTGGGGGCTGTCTCAGCATGGACTGTCTGGACAATAGTCTGAGTGTAAGTCTCCCTTCCTGAGGCTGGGCTACTGGACGGGTTCTGCAGCGTATCACATTACATAAGTCAAACTGGAGACGCTCGCATCTGAGGAGGGAGAAAAGAGAGGACATTGTTCACTGCTTTCTGACCAGGAGAGAGCGACTACTTCCGTCTTTCCTTGCCATGTGATGATGTGGGCTGCAAAGCTCACTTGGGTGCTGAGGCAGGGAGGGAAGGTGGTATCTGAACTTCTTGAAGCTGGCACCAATAGGAGGGCATACAGGAATCTCAGTTAATAAAGCACCTTGCCAACCAGAGATGCACTATGCAGCGATTGGCAAGCTATTAAAGACATTCCAGAGCAAGAATGTGATGTTCTGTGGCGCCCTTTGGCCTTGCCAGCTACCATTTCAAAAAAATCAGCTGAAAAATGAAAAGTAGGGATAACCCCATCAAAGGTAGCCAGCCAGTTCTAACACTTGAGCAGGTGCCGCTGCAATGTTGTCATTACCTCTGGGCCCCACAGGCATATCCAGTCTCAGATTCCACAGATTCTCAGTTGTAAGACTCCTAGCTGGCCGACAGAACAAGACGCTCTGGGAACCTGGAAAAGTGGTGAGGGTGGTATGTGTATGTGCATTGATGGAAAAATGGCAGCGCAGGGGGGATGGGGGTAAGTGGGTGGGAATGGCGTGTTGAGTATTGTGAGACAGACAGAATAGCGAGGGTGTGAGTGGAGATCCGCAGATACAAGGCAAGAACAACAGAAAAGGGACGAGTCGGGGCCTGCTTACAGATACTGTACTGTACCTGTCTGACCAGTCAACTAGACGAGAAGACAAACCCAGGCTAGACTCATTTCCTCTGCCTAAGCTCCTCTGGACAACAACGTTACAGGAAGCAGCAATGGGAGGCACACTAGCTGTCTGGTTCATGAGAAATAACATAACACCCACCTGAGCTCGATCATTTCTGTCAGTTTAGAGTTTGCTCTCTGAGAAAAACATGATGTGACATTTTAAAACTCTGTCAATAAGGATTTAGTTAGCTGGAAGTTCACAGAGACAAAGTTCACACGAGAAAAAACCCCCAACTAAGATAGATAATTACAGATAAATTCATTTGTTGATGGAATGATTTGACATTTTTGGAAATACAATAGATAGATAATTAGAGCTTGTTAGCTAAGTTTAGCACATATATTGGAAATACTTAGTCTTGCTCTGTCCGGTGTTAGCCTAATATATTCACCTACAGACACCTTTAAAGTTCTCTTATCTACATGTTATTTCCCAAGAAGTGTTAAAATATCCGTTTCTTGTCTTGAAGGATTTTCTGACCTTAGGATAGAGTCAGGCTAACTGTTTCCGCTTGTTTCCAGTCTTTGTGCTAGGCTAAGCTAACCACATGCCGGTGGTAGCTTTATATTTATCATACAGATGCGAGAGTGGTATTCATCTTCTCATCTAACTCTTGATGAATAAGTGTATTTTCCAAAAAATATTCCTTTGAAAAACTAATTAAGACCTGTAAAAGATAAGAATTACAGTCCGAAGGAGTCCGAACCATTATTTTTCTACCTGTGTGACCTAAGTGAGAGATAAGCTGGCCAAGTGAAGATAACTGTATGTAACCTTTAAATCTACCGTATTGATTTTATGTGAAAGAACAGGACGTGACAGCAAACTGAAATTCTGTTGGGTAGAACAGAGCAGCCTGGACGACCGCTACTTGTACACGCAGATATAAATAAACTACAATGCCTGCTCGCAGAAGAGGGCTCCGACTCATGGCCTTTTGTTCTGCAACGCTACAACTCTTCAGACTAAATAAATGAGACAGGGGCCAAGTACCCTGCACACACACACAATTCATCCCAACACACACACAAACATTGCTGCTGGTATCTGTAGAAGGCAAGCGGTCCACACAGGGAAATAAGGCTGATCAATAAAAACCCAAGAAAACAGTTGGAACACACAACAGCTGATTCACAGAGGGGAAAAGTCTACGTTCATTAACAAAACAGTCCCAGGTTGAGATGCTGCGGCTATTTCCATCTGTCCTCCGATTTGGTGACATTTAGAGACAAAGAGCACAATAGGCTATGGGGTCGGTCCACCCTCCTACATTCTCAGACCTTTCCCCTCTGAAGGTCATGAGATCCCGCCTGTCCCATGAGGATAAAACTATTGTTCAGTAATCAGGAGGCAGGTCAAGCACCAACTAACCCAGGAAATATGGGCACAGTAGACTTTACTATGCTCAAATATTAAATATCTTCCAGATCTGGTTAATCTGTCAGCAGAAGAGATTTTGATTGATAGAATTAAGCATGTGGACCAACAAGCTTGCTCCTCATTATAGGAAATCTACCCATGCATACTCACACTTACACTTTAACTGTTATAAATTATCAATCTGTTATGTTTAGTCTGTGCAAATCTTTTGAAAAGTTAGTTATGTAATCTAAAATCGAACATAAACATTAAAGTATTCACCTAATGTCAATATACTCGTGATAGACATTTAATGAATATGACTTAGAGCAATGAGACGGTTTGTTAGAGGTGGAAAACAATATTGCATTTAAAGTGTATGGAAGGAACTGAAACCTCCTAGGAGGAGACAATGACTAATGACAAGAACAAGCTGTATAACCAACATTATATAAAGTTAATGTTGTGAACATGTTAGCAAAAAGTCGCATATGTACACTTCCAATGGACACAAGCAACATTAGCTTTCGTTTCTTGCCACCTGGCATGGTTCTGTAGTTGCTAAATGATTTGACTATGTCAACTAGTCTGCCATTAGGAGCTTGGCATGTAACAAAGTTGCTTATCAGAGCTGTAAAACCAAAACAATGAGTTGAAATATGCTAAAACGCTCCATAAAGTTGATGGA
The DNA here is from genome assembly GCF_963691925.1 of Scomber scombrus. NCBI lineage: Eukaryota > Metazoa > Chordata > Actinopteri > Scombriformes > Scombridae > Scomber > Scomber scombrus. The sequence goes on from NC_084978.1 coordinate 21,527,441, forward strand.
AACGGCACAGTCTAGTGATAATTCACAGTGGGTTCAACACCATAAGAGACTCCTTTCACATTACGCATAGTCATTTTATCCATTGTCAATATAAAAATATTGAGCAAAGCAGGTTTACTGTGTCTCAAAGATCATTTAGGCAAGTTGTAAGGAGTTTCAGAATGATCACTTACCCTGAAATTCAAGATACTACATGCCTGTTATTGTGTTTTGTTTTCTTCTATTGTAGCTTTAAATCTGTCAAGAGGAAATGGCAGGAATGGCAACATACTTATAAAGCTCAACCTTTAGCTATTAGGAAACACCTGTCACTCGGGGATAATGATTAACTTGGGCGTGTAGGAAAATAACAAGCTTCTAAGGGTGTAAGACCTGCAACGTGAACTACATGGAATTTGTGTATTATAAAGCAGGGATAAACTGAGACTGATCAAATTTGAGCTGCTGTTTCAACCGTCACAAAAGTCTGTGTGGACTGGTTCATGTAGTTTAACAACTGATCTTCTTGCGCAGAGTTACACAGGATTTATATGCTGGCGGATATTTACAGACCAACACTTCTTTATTCTAATGTATTAATCCAAACTAACATTTACTGTGATAGCTTTGAGTTGGGATATCTAAAGTGTTATATCCAACAGTGGCAGAATCCAGGCAGGGAAAGCTAAACTCAAGGCCAGGTCCCACAGTGATTTTCTTAACCCAGCCAGGCTTTAATCGCAGCGACAGACGGCCAAGAGAGCGGATCAGGCGAGCCACAGGCAGAGGGATGACCGAGGAGTGAAAGCTCTAAGTGTCAGTTGACGACACTTTCTCCACAGTGCAATCAGGCATGGCGTTGTCTATAAAGAGTCTATGAGATGAGTGCAGACAGGAGGGAGAGAAGAGGGTGAGAGGATAAGCCCGAGATTAGGAGCAAAGACTGAGACGATGGGGAGAAAGGGGAGGAAAAGCTGAGGAGTTGAGGAGGGGAGACAGACCAAACCCAGTGAGTGGAAGGACGGCTGATTAGTGTTTGATTAGCTTGCTGGCCTGAGGGGAAATCTCTGCTAACCAACACAATGCCATTACAACTGTGCTCTTGCTGCTACACCATCTGCTAGACTGTGGTACGCATGACTGACCTGCTGTGCACTTACATGCTGCACAACAAGAAAAAGAACAACTAACAGCATGCTGCTCTGTAGTTCACAGTGATGTTGGATTTATTGGGCTCTGAAAGGGAAAAATATTTAATTGCACATTTAGTGATTCTAAAACTAAAATCACACTGTGAGAGGTGCAAGGTAGAAAATGACTGTTTCGTGATAAAGGACTTCATGAGTTTGTATCGATGACTCTTAAAATCTGGCAACCCGGAGCAAATGGTCAGCAGTCATCTAATGGTCAGCACAATTAGTGTTTCATCAGCTGCCGTTGCTTTATGGAGACACACACACCCATACACACACACACACAGGGGAGTGTCAATCCCTTGGGAACTCAAACAGCTGAATGATGACATCGCATCAGCTGTCTGGCTGATTCTGCTGAAAGAAGAGCAGCAAAGATACAGGTTTTGCTAATAGGATGTCGTCAAAAATGTCTCCAAAAGCCTTTAGCTTTGCTGTACTGACAAAATCTAACATGATGACACTTTTGAATGACACACCGTTGATAATATTTTAGCGGTGAATATAGGAGTTTTGAGAAGATAAAAACATACTTTAGTTCTGCAAGTAACTTTTTTTTTTTTTTAAATTGGGTATTCTTCCTACATTGACAGAGCACAGAAAAAAGCAACTTCACTTCACATTTGAGAAGCTGTAATCAGTATGTTATGGTATCATTACTTAATCAATTACCATAATAATTCATGAATTTCACAAATGTACAGTTAATTTTCTGTTAAACCACTAAATAATTATTGGATCTGCCCATTTTAAAAAAAATTAACAAATGAGACAATTTTAGAAATGATGAATCTTGGTAATATGACAACATAGGTCAAAAATCTACAACTGGTGTTTCACTTAATGTCAATGCACTCAGGAATGGTCTGTGCACTCAAATCACAACCACATTTTCTCACAGAACACTCACAGTGTCTAGACAAGCAGATAGTTCCTTCAACCGAGTCAAATGGAAATTTTACATTGTTTTGAGCACAGAAATGAAACTCTATTGTATTGGAGTGGGAGCAGAAGTTTCAGTCACTAGTAACTCAAAACCTGCGGATATGAAGTTACATCTTTCTGCATGGATAGACACTCCTGAGGTAGATTTGGCATGTGATTTAATTTAAAATCCCAATCTCAAACTCCAGCTAACACTGCTTTATTTTATGTGTTTTATTTGTTTTCACAGTTGATGATAAAATGCTGACTGCAAAATCTTGACTCTCTGCCCAACACTCAGTCACCCCACATACTGTAGTGTCATACAAAAGTGGGTTGAATGAGATGAACAGATGCATTTTTGTGTGGTGGCTTTAACCCTAAACAGTACTTAAGTTGTCTCAATGATTGCCAGTGATCAGTCATGCACAATCACAAAGCAGTACATAACCTTGAATCGTCCGATAACTCATTCCTGAATTATAGGAATGGTTACCACGTAGTCTCCAACAGCTCACACATCTATTATGTCTCTATTGTCAGATATGCTCCTTCACTTGCGTCAGCATGCACCTATAACTTCCTGAAGCTCTCCATGAGTCCTCAGGTCAGAGGTCACCTGTGGCCTCTGGTCTCCACGACGACAGCCTGGCAGTCCCCAAGACTGAGCTGGAGTCTCCCCCTCCACCCACACACATATACACACACACAGCTTTTGTCCCCAAACTCCTGTGCATCAAAAGAGAGCACGGAGTGTGAGCTTCAACCCAAACATTTACAGCCCTGCAGGGCAAACACTTCAATACACTGGAAGTGCATGGGACCACCATAGCTGCAAAGTGACAGAAGATAAATGACAAAATATGCACTGTGGATCCATCAGACTTTCTTACTCTCTCTCTCTCTCTCTCTCTCTCTCTCTCTCTCTCTCTCTCTCTCTCTCTCTCTCTCTCTCTCTCTCTCTCACACACACACACACACACACACACACACACACACACACACACACACACACACACAGTAAAACCCTTGCAAATGCCAGTGAAACAGCCAACAGAGAATCAAATTGTGAGGATTAACCCTGATTTGAGAACATAAAGTATGTGGTCCAGTTAAGAGCAACGCTGTGTCATTAGCTCAAAGGCTTTCATCTGCACAGTCAAGCTTATCATCAACTTTATTTCATTCAGGTCTACTCTGCAGAAGGTTTTGAACATACCATCATCATGAACCGCAACACTACATGCACTACACAGATTCCGGCTGCGTCGCAGCGTGCAATGGGAATCAGGGATCAGGGAAAGATTAGAAAAAATTGGGGCTTACCATATTCTGCATGCAGGACATCTCTTGGTCAGCACTGATACTCTGTTGCAGTTTTGTCTCTCGCCGGTTATATAATGAAACAAATGCCGTTTACGTGGCTCCGCAGGATATTTTCCAGGACTTGGTGCGGAGCAGACACGGATCTGCCTGCTGGGGGCGTGGAGCGGAGCGCAGACTGTCTGTTTTCCCTCTCGGAGGTTTGAACAGCAGAGAGAAGAGTGAGTGAGAGGAAACATAAGAGGCAGGGAAACATGTGCCTGTCCCTTGGTAAAACGACTGACACACTTTATATTGTGAAGAGAGACAGCGCCATCTAGCGACCAGAAGAGCGACTGCGCAACTTGATCAGGAGCATCCAGACGCAGATGGCAAAGATCCAGCATTTACTTTAATTGATTTACTTTTACACGTAACAACCGTGCAAAGCAGGCAACTGCTCCAGGGACCCAAAAGTCTAAGTTTTATTGCATGTGAAATGGTTTTGATTGCACTGTACTTTAAGGATAGGTATGGTGATGTTTTTGTTATTGCCAACAAATCCCATAAAAACACCAAAACCAAAAATATAGAATATTTAATTTAAGTCTTTTAAGACTTTCTGACTTCCATACACTGTCGGTTCAACCGAGACCAAAGCTGATTGGTTCCTAATTAATCTTTTAAAACGGGTCACTTAAAAAAAAAAGGCTCAGTGCTAAAAAAGAACTGTAGTTTTTAACGATTTTTAGTCAACATAAAATATAATGGCTGTCTTCGTTGGAATGAATGAATATGTCACACATCAACATGCAACAGACTAATTAATTTTTTTTAATTTTTTGGATAATATTGGAGGTTTATTGCACTGTTTTTGACACCATTGACCATCACATGATCACATCTTATTACAGAGACATTTAATTGGCATTAAATGAACTGCATTAAGGTGTTTCAAGTCCTATTTATTAGATCGATTTCAGTCCTCCATGCACGCAAAAGACACAGAATTCCTCAAGGTCCTGTGCTTGGACCAATAATATTCACCTTATATGTGCTTGCTCTAAGTAATGTTATGAAGAAATACTCACAGAATATACTCACTTATATCCTTTAAGCCAGATGAACCCAATCAGTTAACTAAACTCCAAGTATCCCTTAAAGACATAAAGATCTGGATGACCTGCATATGTCTATTCCTGAATTCAGAAAAAACTTTATTTTTTGAGTGAATAACTTTAACTAACTGTAAGTTATTATGCGTGGCTCTAACCAACTTAGAAACACATTATCTAATGTTACAGTTACTCTGGATGGCATTACTATAGCCTCCAGCATAACTATTGAGAATCTGAGAGTCATCTTTGATAAGGACATGTCCATTAACTCCCAATTGCAGTTCCTTATTAACAGGTTGCACCAAGGTCTCTAAAAACTCTCCAGCTCGTCCGGAATACAGTTACACACGTGTACTTAGAAAAACTAGAAGAAGACATCATATTTCTCCCACTTTAGCTTCACTACACTGATTTCATGTAAAATCCAAAAGTAGAGTATTTAAAATCCTTCTCCTCACCTACAAAGCCCTTTATGGTTAGGCATCATAGTATCTTAGAGAGCTCATAGTACATAGTAACCCACTAGAACACTGGGCTGAATGCAGGCTTACTTGTGATTCCTTGAGTCTCCAAAAGTAGAATGGGAGGCAGAGCCTTCAGCTATCAGGCTCCTCTCCTGTGGAACCATCTTCCAGTATGGGTCCGGGTGGCAGACAAACTCTATGTTTAAGAGTAGGCTTAAAACTTTCTTTTTTGATAAAGTGTACAGTTAGGGCCAGCCCAGGCTTGCCTTGGACAAGCCCCTAGTTATGCTGCTGTAGGCCTAGGCTGCCTGGGGAATTCCCATAATGCACTGTGCTCCTCTCTCCTCCTCTCCTTCTCCATTTGTATTCATTCATGTCCCATTAAAGCATGTGACTAACTTTACATCTTCCTGGTAGTTTTGAGCTTTCATGTCTCACATATGTAAACCTTTATTGGCTTACTGCCTGCTGTCCCCGTGGTCAGACAACATGGATTTGAGCTTAAAGTAGCAAATATGGCACATATATCCCAAAGCAAATGTGGACCTTTTTTTGGTAAAGATGCAGTGCTCTTGGGTATGTGTATTCAAAATGTGGGTTAGTTCTGGTTTATCTGGTTTTCCAGATTTAGGAAACAGGAGCGGGTTGCCCAAGTGCCATCATTCCACATGGTGTGTGGGCCAGTTGAAATGGCTTAAAGTGTCCAGTGTGGGAAGAATCTAGGTCACATCAATTTTGCATTCTGGGTAATGATCACTTAATGTTGTCTATCATAATATTGATACTGCATGATAATATTTCAGAATTTGTAACTCCTATTTATGTTAAAGAAGAATCACTCTTATAGAAAAATTCACAAACTGCCTCATAACCATAATCACAGTCATAATCACAATCATAATCATTATCATATCCATAATCACAATCATAATCATAATCATAATCATAATCATAATAATCATTATAGACAATAATTTGCTTTTATTTTCAATATTCTGTGGGCTAGTGCACATTATAAAGTAAGTAGATTAAGACAATTGACCCTATGTGTTTATAAAGCTGTTTAATATACAAACTTATGATGCACAACACTTTACATACAGGGCATTTGTCTGGAAAACTAGATATAGGTTATTATAGCAGTGTGCTTCATTATTCATTATTAATATTTTGATGTGATGTTCTCATTGTTGAAGTAATACTGTTTAAAATGGCAGAGCAAACCAGCTGCTGCATCAGTGATGTCATGCAACTGTACTGTCTCATGGTTTCTTAGGTTTTGTTTTGGGCACCACTTTAACATTTGTGGACACTGATTTGGCTCCTTGCAGGTTCTGAGCGGTGCAGGTGTACGTTCCCTGGTCGACATCCCTCACCTCGTCCACCAGGAGAACAGACTGAGTCTGCTGCCGAGCCGCACCTCCACTGACTGGACTGACGCCGTCCTGTGTGTACAGAGGCCTCCCTATCTGTATCCAGCACAAAAAGTGTTCTCTTTACAAAAAAACACCACGGCTTAATTGTGAGTAAGTCATTAATAAATGATTATAGGCCTGGATGATCTGCAGCCCATAGGTTCAATTCTTGTTGACTAATAATGAACTAGCCAAAAAAACAAAGTAAGCTATAGTGGTATATACTATACCATATAGTATACCACTATAGCTTACTCTAGTATGGATCCTTTACTTAATTTAGCTCATCTGGCAAACAGGGTTTTTTTATGCTTCAAAATAGCTTACCACTCATCAGTAAAGCTCTAATAACTCATTTATTACCCTAATAAAGCAATCAGCTACTTATAAACCCTTTGAAAGTATCCTGTATTTAAAGTGGTAAAGCAGAAAAGCTGTATGTAGCATTCTGACCTCCTGTCCAGGGTATTCCCAGGTGATCTCTATGGCCACATTCGGTTCTCCCACTGCAGTACAGCTGACACGCAGATTCTCACCCACGGCCACTGAGCTCGTCGAGGCCTGGATCACTGGGGCAGGAGGAGCCATCGGGTCTAAAATGTGGGATATCAAAGAGCCCTGAAAGTGTTAAGGTACACCAGCCAAGTAGGCACATACAATATAATATGTTCTGTCTGTTTTTGTCTGGTATTTGTCTGTTTTTGTCTGTCTCTGTGAAAAAAAAAGTGTATCAGCTATACACTTTATTTTTAAAGTCAAATATTAAATTTTTTATATGTTCTGGGACATTTCTAATCTCTAAAAGGCATTGGTGTTTAATTTTGTTATAAGTGATTGTCTCTTTGTGTGTGCTGGTTTGGCCACTAGCAATAAGCAGGTAAAGACAGAAAATGAAGGTATGATTGAAGGAATGACTCTGTAGCCACACTCACAGTTGACATAGATGAGCATGTATTTGGTGGAGCTCTGCCTCAAGTTTCCCAGACTGGCCACACAGTACAAGGCTCCAGCGTGATAAGGCCGGGGACGATGGATGGTGAAGCCCTTTTTGACATTAAAGGAGATCTCTGTCCCGTCCACTACCACCTCCACTGGTGGGAACTCACGGTGCAGAGTTACCTTGGCTTCAGGTGACGTCACCTGGCAGGGGAGGACTGTTGGCCAGTTGGTTCTCAGCTGAATTACCTCGTAGTAGTCAGATGACGGAACAAATAGCTCTTGTGGGTCTGGTTGGTACACAGCGAAGATATGGCAGGTTGGGGATAAGATAACATGTGAATGTAAAAAGGCTTCCTATCAAGCTGGCAGTAAAATAAAGCAGAGGGCTGCAGTTCTGAAAAGTGCATATGTAAGCATCAATAAAGTTTATTCAATGTACCAGGAAAGAAGACAAAGACTTTGACAGCTTTGTCATACTCCTTTCTGCAGTCTGTGTCCTCACAGTACATTGGGTAACAGGTGTACTCCCCTGTGTCTGCACCTGTAGTGTTGACTAATGTCAGAACTCCGTATCGCTCATGTTGGACAATCCTGCATATGCAAAACAGATTCTACTTGTTATTTGGTGTAAGCTTGAACATGCTGGCCCTAAACCCAAGTGAAGAATAAATGGTACATCATGCATTATTATAATGTGTCAACCACAAAGCTTACTTTAGCCTCCCATCGTCATCCTCCTCCAGGTAAAGGGGGACGCCCCAGTGCACAGGTTTGCCCCTGCACCTCAGCTCCAGAGTGTCTCCAGCCTGAATGCTTATTGTGTCTCCCACCTTTGTAAACTTACCTCTGTTTAGCACCTGAATGTGTCAGATACATAAATCACACAGAACAAAAATTACTCATAAAGATAGAGTGATGGGCAATTCCTGTTACATAAGAAAAGTGATAAAATACCTGTGTCAGGAAGGTCTGTGCCTGAGCGGCTGTAGTCTTGACCTTAGGTTTGGTTGTTACAGCTCGCAGCCCTTTGTTTGTAGCTTTCCCAAGTTTGGGTTTATTGGCCTTCTTCCCTGGACTGGTCCTCTGTTCTTGGGCATCATTTTGACAATAAGCTAAACAGTGTACAGAGCACATGATACATTAATAATTAATAAATGAAAACACAGTCACGTGTTTGGTGATATTAATTTAGTGATAAGCAGTCAGTATCTTAAAAAAAGAAGATTGCTCTGTGTGGTGTTAGCATTTTTTCATTAGATCACAACCTCTTCTAGAATAAGCTAAATTGTGCATTAGATCAACAGAAAGCTACCCTTCTTGGTACTTCAAGGAATGCATGTTCACAGAACTGCTCAGCAAGTGAATAAAGTCACTTACCTAACTCGAAGATTATAGCATAAAGAAGGAAAGTGCTCAGCACCAGCCTCCCCTTCGACCCAAACAAGCTCATCAAAGGCATGATTGATGAGTGGATTATAAGAGTTGTCTGCAGATTGTTAGTTCATGCAGTTCAACACAAAGTGCGAACTACAGAAACCAAAAGGAGAGACAGAAAAGGGAAAAGAGGAGGAGGAGGGCAGAGCTTGCAAAGTGAGTGGTCAGCTGTTTACCAGAATCACACAAATTCCACCTCCTGAGAGTGGCATTAGTACCCCAAATTCCTCCTGACTGGCTCAATGGAGGCTTTCAAGCTTGTCTGGACCAATCAACAGAGGCCCCTCCATCTGGAATCGCACAGGCTGTTTGCTTAGCTGCTGGAGTGGAAGTGTGCTAGCAGCATGAGACACCACATAGCCCAGACAAAGACTGTGGCAAGCTTATTAAAAACATTTGGTGCCCAATAAACCTCATGTCCTACATGCATTAATTGTGTTCTTGTAGGTAAAACACATCACAGGTCTGATCTGCTTTAGACTGATGTAAATAGACAGAAAAAGCAATACAAACCTGGTCTTGCTAGTTTTAGGATTATCATTCTTAAATCTATCAGTTTTGATATTTTATGTTATAGCCTGAGGGTTTTTTAAACACTGAAAAGTTTCTTGTGTATAAAGCTAGATCCTGTGAAAACCCATCAATTCAAATCAACCTTTTTAAACATTGTAATCTGCTGTATAAACTGTAAAACTGTGTGAGACAGACTTGACATTTTCGGCTTTATGAATAAACGTGACCTAACTTGTGAGTATTGCAATAAGCACTAATTATCCTCTATACAATTACATGTTTCTACAAAAGAAAGAAATAGAGGTTTGCGTGTTTTATTATATCATGTGGTATCCGGCGGGAACAACGTAAAGCTTTCCTTTTGAATGACTCGTTAAGCCATGATTCTGAACATGAAACAGGTAAGCTGCTGTGAAAGGTCCTTTTGTTCTCAGTGAACTCTGGTTAGTGAGCCGTCTCCTGCTCTTTATCCTAGATTAAAAGTGGAGCTGGACTTTTTTTAAATCAATATGCGCTGCAGAAAATGAACTCCAGATGGTAGCCACATTGAATACTGGATTATTTGTTTTTAATTAAGGAAAACATTTACAATATGTAATTAGAAAAGATGTACAGTTTCTGTATTTACACTTTGAAACAATAACAATTAATCATCTTCAAACATGCAAACAGCAAAAAAACATTTCACAAAAGGCTATCTGCCTATACATTGTACATTTTCCATCTAATTTTATATTTTGATATGTAAAAAAAAAAAAAAAAAAAAAAATCTCAAGTTATTACTTATAAAATACAATTACAATCTATATTTCTATTCTATTTTACATTTTTATATGACCAGTGTAAATTTGGTGTTTAATTGTAATAAAATTCTGTAATTGGAAGTTGTTTAACCCCTTTTTTCTTTTGCTTTGTTTTAAACATAGAGGTGAAGGGAGCTACTTTGATTGTGGGGCAGGAATGGATTTCTTTACAAAAGAAGAATTGATAAAGTAGCTCCAGGACAAGGCTCGGGCATTGATATAGGCAAAATATAAATATGATTAATAATGATATGAAAATGAGCTTGTTACTTTACAAGAAACAGTATGAAATTATACTTTAATCTGGCAACTGCAAACTGCATCAACATGTAATAAAGTGTCAGTGTGGAGTAAAGGTTGGCCCATTTGTCTGCATTTCAACACGACACACCTGTCACGCTGACACTCTCAGACACTGAACACCACTGGAATAAATCAGCAGCGGTGTGTGTAAAACACTTAGAGCACTGTAACATCTCAATTCGTCTCTGTCCACTCAGCCCAAGCTTAGAATTTTTCTTCTTTAATGATGTCGTTGTCTTTGTTGCTAATGACTGTGTCAGTTGTCATTTGGTTTGCCCTGACACGATTCTTCTGAACGCTGAAATGGATCCCGTAGCCAAAATAGATGAGTAACCCTGCAAAGAGAAGTCATTACAGTCCATTGACTCACTCAATCAAATGCCTCTCAACCTTTCAAGTGGAAATAAAACCTTACCCACTAACATCCAGATGGCGTAGCGCATCCACGTGTCTGCACCCAACTGGACCATCAGGTAGACATTAATAAATGTACTCACTATAGGCAGTGCAGGGAGTAAGGGCACCTATGAATGTATAAAAGTGGGAATGTGAAACTTCTTTTAAGTTCATATTTATTAGAAATTACACAAAAGATTTGGCTCTGAATACTCAGATACACACTTAAAATGCTCTCACCATGAAAGTTGCCTTGTGGGGATTCTGTGGGTGTCTCCAGATGATGAAAACGTTGAGCAGCAGGATGAAGGCAAGGATGCAGACAATCACCAGACTCCATGCTTTCATACGGGATAATGCATCTAGGGCTTGGGTCAGTGTGATACACAGCCCTACCACACATGCGACTGTACAGAGAGAAACAGAGAAACGATGCGTAAGAAATTGATGAGAGAGGACACTTTGTGGATTGGAATTTCAAAGGAAATCAAGGAACTGCTGGTGATCTAGAAAAGGTAACGGTACTGGTAATTTACCAGAGACTATTGTCAGGATTGTGACCGTTCTTGAGGTGGCTGGAGTGGGAGATGATGGAGGCCTCAGGAAGCCAAATCTGGCATTTGACTCCATGATCTGTAGGTCTCTGTCTTCAGATGGACCCACCTGGTACCTTGATTGCAAAGAAGAAATAAGTGCATGATGTTTAATCAGCATTTAGGGTAAATGGTAAAAAATGGTTATGAAGGTGAGAGAGATTAAATGAACCTCAGTATCAGGATGCATATGGCCACAAGTGTGTAAGCAAACAGTGTGCCAATGGACATCATTTCCACCAAGGCTTCCAGGTCAAACAGCAGAGCCATGATAGCTGATAATTGGAATACAGAATTACTTCAAGTTCATGAATCTCTCTATACTGTAAGTACAAACACATTGATGTAGAAGTAAAAATACAAGCTTCCTCTTGCACACCTGCAACAAATCCAGATGATACTGTGGCTATAGCAGGACTTCCTTTGTCCGTGACTTTGGTCAGGGGTTGAAAAAGCAGACCGTCTCTTGCCATAGCAAACAGCACCCTGGGCATCGGGAACATGGAACCCAACAGGCTGGAGAGACAAACACAAACAGGGTCAGACAGTGAGCATCTAAATGGTTTTAGTACCAGGAGAGTGTATTGACGGGCTAAAGGACAGACTGTTTACATTGATCTGTCAGTCCTAGATGTCACCCCATTTTGTCTTTTCACCCTTAGCCACATTCATATGACTGTTAACTTGTTTTATTTAGGGACAATAACATTTAACATATGAGACAAACTAGTTTTAAACTAACCGTGGAAGTATTTGTTCTGTTTTACATACGTAACTACATGTTTGACAAATTACATGTATGAGACGTCATTTTTATGGTTAAGGCTTAATATTTTTCACTGCAACCTTTTCACATTTGGACAGATGCTTCCCGTTTGCAAGAAATATAACTGACCTAATCTTCTTGAGCTTTGGGATGTTAGAACTCAATTAAGTTGGTGGCTTTCCACACACCTTGTAGCAGCTTTGAATGCGTTCCAGGTTTTGTGTGAAGTTGATTACCTGAGTAAATATTGAGTACAGTATTGCCTGGAAAAATCTTGAGTGGAGCCAGATGTTCCAATGAGATGTGTGATAGCTCTGTAAAACTCAAGTAACATGTTTCTGTCTGGTGTGGCTGTGTTTCGGATATATCTATTGTCTCTACTTTAACATCCGATTGCTGTCTTAAGTCACTCTGACTGATGAGCTTGTGGATTTGGGACTGTGAGTCCTAAATGGTGGATGATGTAATCCTGTAGATTAGTGATTTCCCTACCTTGATCATAAACATCTGTTTGTATAAATGTAGCATTAGCATTGGAGATGGCTTCTTTAAGTCATGAGAGTTTTGTACTGATTGATAAAGTCATTAATAACCTCCCTAACTGATACCAAAGGTGCATCTGTAGTAAATATGATGATAAATAAACTTCTACTTTATAACTTCATCGTCACTACATACATTTAAGTTGCGGAAGTCTAGAATAAGGGATGAGTACATATATTTTTGGAAAAAAAACTGCAGTGCTGCAGTATTTGTTTCATAGATATAAGTCAGTGGCGGGCTCTCTTTTGTGTCAATAGCAGTTAACCTGTTCATCACGAGAGCCCCCGCCAACATGGTTTAGCTAGCCATTTTTAGCTAAATTAAACACAAGTCAAACACCAAGCTACTAACTGAGGGAATAGCAAAAAGCAGATTCCTATGGATTAATAGGTTAAAGATTTAACATTGTTTAACTGTCAGTCAAAACTGTGTATCTCCAAATGTGTCATTTTGAATTTTTCAATGGAAAGATTAAGTATTCATTTAAGGGTTGAATAATGATCCTTCTTCTTAAGCTAAACAATCCATTAAATAGTCAGTGGACCATTTGAAAAATGCAGTATGACAAATGTGTTTTTCTTATAATAAGTGTTTGGAGACCTTTCACTTTGAGACAAATGTTACTGTTCAAAGATACTGAATTTGTGGATACCCCCAACATTGGCTTCAAAATGAAAAAATGAAACTTTACATGAATTGCATTATCCAGTGACAGTCACATCACATGACCCTGGCTATATAACCAGATGATTCGTACCTGGTGGACAGAGCACACAGTGATCCCACTGCCACGACGTATTTAGCAGGACCCCAGCCGATATACTCAAAGGCTACTGGCAGGGGGCTTTTTTCATCGAGCAAGTAGTAAGGCATCATCAGGGTGAGAGCAGCAGACACAGCAAAGTAGGCCAGGAAGCAGATAAGTAGTGAGGCTACAATACCTATGGGAACAGACTTTTGAGGGTCCTTCACCTCCTCACCTACAAAGAGGGACACAAAGAGGTCAGTTATACTTTTTATGAAATTTCTCTATTAAATAACAGTGAGTACAACTCCACAAACACCACAAAACCTTAGATAATTTATACATGTATGATATCTCGAGGCTGCAAATCAAAGTTAGAAGTTATGAAAATGGGAGAAAAAAGAAACGTTCAAATTAGGTGTTGATTTTTAATAAGCATTTAAAAAAGGGCAATATTATTTCGGCTGGATTATGATAAATGTTGGAATATAAATTCCTAATGTAATTTAAAGTATTGGTGAAACATTTTAAATTTTTCATCACGATGAGGAACATCATTAACTGATGATGTAGTGGTAATAATATGTAATAAATTAATTAAAAAAATTAATAATTTACTGCTCTTACTAACTAATTATTAATACTAAGTATTATTATAATTGAAATTAAGAGGGTTATTTTCTTAACAGTCCAGCTACATGGTTCACTTTTGACTCTGGAAATACCAGTTTGACATAAAAAAAAGCATAATGTTGTTCACTTACTGAAAAAAAATCTGGAGCTTTCAACTAAATGAACAAGCAGTTGTATATGATATACAATCTCCACTGGACATACAACCACTGGCTATCACGTGACTGAAATTCCAAAGGTGATAACACTTGAGTCATCTCCATGACAACTGAGAAAACTCCACTACTGACCAAGGCCATGAGATATCCAGTCATTTCCCCTAAGAAGATCTTATGTAACATTTGTTGTGTTGGGTTTTTTTAAACCATTATGTGAAAACACATTTCACTAATAGATTTCATTTGAGGAATTATATGTGACAAGAACATGCTATTTCAGCGACAGGACACTAAACATAGAACTTAGAAAGTAAAATCTGTTACAAATTGAAATCTATTAATGCACTGCAAAGGCAGGCATGTTTAATGTTGTTTACTCTACTGTGTCACTGTATATAAAGTATATACAGTACATTTAATCTCATATTTATTTTGTAATGAATCTTCTACTGGCTAAAATGCATTTAACTTTGATATAATCCCACTGATAGGAGGGAGACAAGTTGTCCTCTCACCAGTTGTAGCAATGCAGTCAAATCCAACAAAAGCATAGAAGCATGTTGCAGCTCCAGCCAGGGTTCCAGTGAAGCCATAGGGGAAAAATCCACCGACTCCATACACATTAGTAGTAACACTAGAAAGAGAGCATTAACTTGTTACTATACAGTAAGATAACCATGAGGGCAAATAATAATGCATCTGTGCAAGACAGGGTCCTGCATGCACCCAATCACAGACATCATCATATTGCTCATCATTATAGACATTACTTGTTTACTGCTGTGGTGTTCAGCAAAGTCTCTTCACTGATTTGCCAGTTGGAGATGTCTCCCTTAATGAATCCAGAGATGGCCACAAACACCAGCACCACTATATTGACTGCTGTGAAGATCTTGTTGATTGTTGTAGACTCTTTTACTCCGAATGCAAGCACACCTTCAAAGAAAATATGGTAAATATGATTTTTTTTTTGCACTTTTTTGTATTACTGCTACTATCAGTGGCATTAAAGCATTACCTGACAATATCATGATGAGACCCGCAGCAAAGACATCTGGGTAGGGTGCCAGGCCAGGAACGCCTATAGATGCATTTTGCTCAAAGAATTTCGATATGACACCCCCAATGAGGTCATCAAATGTCCCACTCCATGCCAGCGCAACACTGGATGTACCTGAGCAGATAGTGAGGAAAACATGCCATAAACTAATCAGCCTGAGTCACCATTTAACTGTAGTCATAAACAGAAAGTATTCATGGTGATTTTGCCATCCCTGTGTCATTTACACTTTATGACTCTGTTATTTCAAACCACGCAACAAACTTAACAAGATGTCCAAAAACAGATAATACATTTGGAGTGAAAGACAGAAACAGATACATTTTCTAGGTGATGACAGTCAAGAATCTGCTTCTGCAGCAGGTGAAAGGCCACACAGTGTTTTAGTGTCTCGTGTTGATGGTTGATCATTTATGGGTTTCAGTGTTCTCGGTCAGCCAAACATATTACATAACACAAAATATCTATTATTTTCTAAGGATGATTATCAAACGTTTGAGCCAGATATTAAGATTAATACAGAAATTAAGTGAGATTATATTTTCCTGTACACCTCAGCAAACACAGGTAAAAGGAAAATCAACCTTTATTCAACAAATGCAATATTATTATAAGAGGTCTTGTTCTCATAAACTAATCTTATAACTTAAGTCATTGAATAATAGGCATTATAATAAATTGTAATTGATGATAATATTAAACAAATTCTGTGTATCACACTTGCCTATGACGTAGGAGAGTAACAGATTCCACCCTGTGATAAAAGCCAGAAGCTCTCCAACAGTCACATAGCTGTAAAGGTATGCTGAGCCTGTTTTGGGAACCCTGGACCCAAACTCAGCATAGCACAGCCCGGCGAATATGGATGCCATGGCAGCAATGAAGAAGGAGATGATGATACTGGGTCCAGCAGTGTCCCTGGCCACCTCTCCAGAGAGGACGTAAACCCCAGCCCCAAGAGTGCTGCCCACACCAAGGGCCACCAGGTCCAGAGTGGTCAGGCATCGGTTAAATGTGGATTCCTCCCCATCGGGCTCCAGGGGCTTCCTCCGAGACACACTCACCAGGCACGATTTCACGAAGCCGCACGGCATTCTTCTAGGGGTTTGGATCAGGATGAAAAGATGAGGGAATTATGTAGGAAGAGACAGGTGGGAGTGCAGTTTGATGTTATTGAGAAAGAGGGAGTAAGTGGAAGAAAGAGTGAGGGGAGTGAGGGAAGAGGAGAGGGAGGGCGGATCAGTCAATGTGTCAGTGAATAATTGTCAGGTCAGCCCCACTGTAGAACATTTGCTCTTTAAATAAACATTATTTTCTAAATCTATTTGCAATTCAACAGCCAAAAAAGAAAAAAAACACTATTTATTTTTTTAAAAACAACACACAATTGAACACTAAAATTAAGATATCAATTCATGTAAAATGTAACTTTTATACTCTACTAATTTAGTTTAAGGACAAAGAAGACTGAATTCACTCACCTCTGCTGTGTAATTCTCTGCCTCACAGGTGTGCTAAGATGAGACAATTAATACAGTCCGTCATTCTCTCTAAATCACATTAATCCTTTATACATGCCCTTCTTTATCACCCCCCTGATATGATAGTGCTGATGCCTGAAGTTTTCACTGCCGCCCACAGCAGAGCAACAACGCCCTGCTCGCGACTGCACTTTACTCAACCTTCAATTACTTACACAATAACTACCTTGAACATTTATTGATGACTGCTGATAACCAATTATTCTGTTATTTACTACAGGAAGCGTGTTCTCACCTCACCAGAGTAGAATCATGTCAGAGATAAGCCGTCCTCGCAGCTTTTTGTGATCAGTCACTGCTGACAACAAACATATATAAGGGTATATAAGGGTGTGTGCTGATGTTAAACATGTAGTTTGTCCAGAAAAATTAGAAAAAATTGCATTAACTGTTTACATAAAGAAACATTTTTAGTTTCTCTTGTAAGTGAGTATAACTTTGCTGAACAGCTCAGAGAAAAGTATTTGATAGATAAATGAAAATGAATGAAAAAAGGCAACTAATGAGATAATTAAACAGGGACAGTTATTTTTGTTATTAATATTTTTGGGGGTAGTTAAGGGGTAGGAGGGTGGGGGGTGTTGTACAAAAAAAGAGAGAAAAATGTGAGACTTCTTGTGAGTAACTCGTGCTCTTAATGTAAGCCCAAGCTTTGATAATCTTTTCATGATTATGCCTTCAAGATAATCCAAGACTTTAAGGTACACATTCATATGACTTTGGAGTTTGTCCTTCTCAAAAAGGAAACTGAGAAAATTAGAGTAAACTTTAAACTCTGGCCAATGAATGCTACATGCTTATTCTTCATTTCATTAAATGAAGCTATGCAGAGTTTTTCATGTCACACCCCCCCAAAAATACTGTATGTTCTCAACTCCGTACATTCTCAACTTAGAAAACGTGCCTGTGACTTTATCACTGCTGCTATGTTGGAGTTTGTCTGCTTGTATTATGGGAGCCGTATGGCCATCTCCACCTGGAGGTGTGAGGCGGCCAGCCTAATGACCCTTAGAGTTAATGAAACAGAGGAGGACAAAGCAGCTTTCATGGGTTATGCATGCAGCAGGCTACCACTCTTTGAGAGGTAGCTTTCACCTTCTCATCTCCTATCAGGGGATTTCAGCTCACCTAATCCCTCCTGGCATCTACTTCAGCAGGCATGAAGTGAGTGGGAAGGCAGCCTGTGTGGATGGTCAAAGTACCTTTGACCAAACTTAAAGCTCAGGCTTTCTATCTGCAGATCTCACTGTTTGAGATACCGTTTCCAGAGAGACAGTGGGGTAATGCTTAACTTAATAGCAGCCACAATGCACGTGATGTACAGTTTTATCATCAGGAGATCTATCTTGATTACAGTGAAGCTCAGTTGATGATCATTCATGTATTGTTTATGGTTGCTTTATGGTTTAATGGGTTTATGGTTGCCATTTAAAGAAGCTTTTCAAATTTAATACGGTTAAATATTGCTGTCCACCATTAAAAATTCACAAAAGCAAATTAGAGTAGAAGTTATAGATATGAAGCTGACTTTCTGATGGTTATTTTACTCTGTAGATACACAAGTTATTTACCTTGTCTTCAGTCCCACGAGGAGTGACTGGTGACTGTGTGGTCAAGAGAGCGGAATGAGGCAAAAATATCCGTGCTGTTGACTTGGATGAAGGAAACATGATTTTTACTGCGATATATACAAGACTGGCCTGTGTGACCCTCCCACTCAATGGACTTACTTACAAAGTAGCCTTTCTCACTCCCGACCAGTTTGGATCATAATGTGCTCATTATTGCATGGATGGCAATGGGTGAGAATTCTGAACAGCAAATCCTATTCAGAATGTCAGAAATGCTTTTGTGCGCACTTCATTTGTTGATTTGATTTGTTTTTGCAAGTTTGTATTTGATACTTGCAAATTTGTGAATTCGTGGGATAGATAAAATTACTTTAGTTCTCAAAAGTCCTTGGAAATAATCAATCTGATATAATAAAGTTACAAGATGCTTTGATTACTGTATCTATGTCACTGGTTGGTTTAAAAATGTGACAAGAAAGATAACACAGAGTCTGTAATCAACAAATATAACATTATAACATTTTGTTACTGTTTTAAATACATGATGAAGACAATTCCTCTGTAAATTCATTGTTTAACCACATAAGCCTTACACTGAGCACATAGTTCCTGCTGACTGTCACAGAATACATTTGTGTGGTTGTCATTTGTTTTAGCTCCGTCTGTATTATCCAATGCAGGTCATGATCAGTGTGCAATACATTTATAGAGCAGAAGAGGTCAGTATAGAAGAGTTAGGCTGCATATCATCTTTAGTGCCTCCCACCTCCATCTGCGTATACCTCATATGGTTCATTTTCTCTTCAGCACTGAAAGAGGGAAAATTAATGAGGTTTCAGGATCACATGGTGTCAGGTATGAGCTGTTCGGTATGAGGCTTCATGTTTATGCATTAAGCAGAGATCAAGTGATGTCAGTGAAACATTGATAGTAACCGCTAACCCAAACTAAAGTTAGTCTGTCTGGGGTCAGCCTGGAGTCAGCACTGAGTCATGCTTTTTCTATGTGTGGCACTGGACTGCCTGGAAGACACTGTGCTTCCTGTAAGTCACCTTTGCTCTTCTCTCATCATCACTTCTGCAGCCACATTCTCCACACATAGTATTACAATATCACCATGAATAAAGTTACTACAACTCCCTGCATATAACTTTTTGCCTCTGGCCAGAACTTACGAAACCAAAGCCGTAAACCAGAACAAAGAGTTTAAAGTAATTGATACACTACTATTACACTACTACTGACACAGAGGACATACTTAAAATGAGTTTGGTAGCCAGTTTAAATTTTTTTTCTCCTGCAATCGCACTACATTACACATATAAAAATACAAATATAGAAAATGATGAATCGAGTGTCATATTTTTGGGCATGTTTTGGCTCCTGTAGTTCACAATGCTGACATGGTTTCCCTCTCTGTCTCCCTTCCCCCCTCAGCTATTTCTCTCCCCCCCTGTTACTGGAATAGACACCTGACATGACAGAAATAGACCACAGCAGACTGTTACAGCAGTGCCAGCAAGCTCCCCCTCTATTAAAATCACATTTGAACTCTCAATCATGAGACAAAATTCAGAAATTCCAACAAACAGGTTCAGAGAGTTGTGTCTTTCCAAGCACAACATCGAGTTTTGCATGTGTTATTGGTGCTTCGCATTTTTGAATTCCCTTTAAATATTTTTTCTTATGAGATGAAACAGTAGGAAAAAGGTCATGCTAAAATGCACTCCTGGCTCTGCTACTGTGCACATTCAGCAAGATGTGCGTAAATTGGTGCGTAATTCAAGCAGGCGTCAGATATAGGTCATGATTGGATGCAGCGTGGTATTCTCTTCACCGTAAGACATAGCACTGCAACATTCATACATTCTGGCTCACACACATTCACAAGCACACACACACTTTCGAGAAGCAGCGAGAGAGAGCTCCGCAGTCGTTGCGTCACAGAGGACACGTAACGGGACGGCCTGAGTCTGACCGGAGACTGCGGGTTAGCGGGGACAGAGCAGA
The DNA here is from genome assembly GCF_963691925.1 of Scomber scombrus. Lineage (NCBI taxonomy): Eukaryota > Metazoa > Chordata > Actinopteri > Scombriformes > Scombridae > Scomber > Scomber scombrus. Next base: position 21,547,844 of record NC_084978.1, read on the forward strand.
CACAGCAGGACCACTCTCACCGATACTTTCTGCACAGAGAAGGTAGGCTGTTATCTGTTGTTAAACATGTTCTTCAGGTTAAAGACTACTTCTTGCAGACCATAAATTACGATAGAAATACTATGGATACATTTGCTGATGCGTCATTACATGTGCCAATGAACTGCAGCAGACAGCAAGACACTCCTGGAAGACGTGTATGTGTTAATTAAGTGACTAAGTTAATATATATATATATTTGTATAACAGAGATTCTCTGCATCTACATCTTCTTTGAATTTGTATATTAAGCAGATTTATAAAGTCACAAAAATAATTAATAGATACACTAGATAAAAAGCCTTCGAAGTTTATTTTAACTGTGGGGTATAGAGAAGGGTGTGGCTCTGTACATATAGAGGCCCAATCCCCCCCAGACCTTGATTCTGACATTAAGTTAAACAGTGCATGCTATTCTGGGGGAGCTTCACTTCTGTTTTAAAAAAACAGTGCAGCATTCCAAGTCTGGATGGATTTTTCTCGAATTTTCTTTGTACAAAAGTTGAGTAGCACTAAGTCTACATTTGTCAAGCACTTACTCTTCTAATTTAATTGTGTCTGTAGAAATTGTTATTTTCTGAAATAATCCACTAGGGAAAGTTAACAGAACAAGTTTTGTCTTTAGTAGCTGCATTTCCATACTTTAGGCCTCCAGGCTGAATAGCTCTATTGTACATTTGAGGGGCCTTGCTAAACATTTCTATGTAAAATGTGACCAAATAGTTTCCCTGCCAGCTGACTTATTGCAAATTCCATCTGTCTGCATGTCGATTTTGGTGAATTAGTGACCAAGTCTAATAGAAAATCCTAGTCGTAATTCTGTACTGATCATTTGTAACCCACACTGCCGGGCAACACACTGAAAATGCCACATGATCAGATTCGTTCAGGAAAGGAGGGTTCGTCACCATGCATGCTGTCTGTCTCTTTGCAAGATGATTTCCTGTACAGCAGAGAGCAATGACACCTTTATCAGGGCAGGGATGTTTTGTAATGCTGCTGTCCTACCTCAGCATTTCTCTCTCTCTCTCTCTAGGCCTAAAAACTATTGATTCCTGCACAGTGTTGACACCGAAGACCAAATATAGAAATGGTAAGGACAAGACTGCTCTCATTTTGGATTATGCAAGTATGATGTGGATTGGATCATGTGGGCATCCATATAATGTCTGTGGGACACAGATGGTTTTGTGTATCACTGAGTTAGCTGTGGAGAGAGTGAGGTCATCTTTCTCCCACCTGCCACCATGTGAGTCCTCCCTATTATGAAGGCAGCAATGCAGGGTGTCAGTGATACCTGTAACAACTGAACATCCTAAAGATACACCTGATGGCACATTTCCAAAGGCAATTGCTTTATCGAATTATTTAAAGCTTGCAGCAGGCTTCCAACTTGTTTTGTCTGAGCTGTAGCTAAGTCACTGCCATGTCATTATGGTTTCACTTTGGGTGAAACACACACTTGCTCTTGATTATACTTGTATACTGCAACATTGTGGCATTGGCAACAAAAGAAACGAGTAGCACCCAAGGTTGACAGAAGGGACATACATTTAGTTGATTATATTCAATCAACTTAAGGACTTTTCCATATAAGGCCATCATAAGAAATGTGATTAGTCTAGTTACAGGCCTGTTGCTAGGGGCTTGTTTTTGTGGTCCTGTTGCTATGTGGGTGAGGCTCTCCAGCTGTCGTGAAGAGTGATGGTCGTTGTAGTGAAGCAGAGGATCAGAACATGTGCAGTGGCCCCTCGGTGGGGTGGAGAACACATTTTGGATGACTGCAATGCAGCAGTAAACTCTTATGGCAGCAGCTGCAGTTTGAGCTTTCAGTACGAAGGCCAAGCTCTCTTATTTCCCACAATGAATGAGCTGATAACGTCACAACTTTACAGGCCCACAAATGACAGAGCTATGATGTTCATGATTTTTACAACAATATCCTCATGCAGAGCTTTATTGTTCTTTACATACCCAGTGGAGGTTGTTCATAAACTCTGACATTGTTCATTGTATTTGTTGTATGTCAGACCCCTGCAAAGAGACCTGCTTTGTGTGCAACCTGACTCCCTACTGCTCATACACACCCACTGTCCTATCCCCTATACACAAACACACACACACACACACATACACACACACACACACACACACACACACATACATGCAGACGCACACACAGCAGGTTTCTTCTGATCTGCTCTGGGGGAGAGACAGGTGCAAGCAGTCAGCTGCTGTAATGTCAAACTTGGCTTCACCTCATGTCCCAGTGTCCCGTCACTGCCACATTATATAATCCACCATTCCCAGGAAGAGGGCTACATTAGAAACTGGGACATTCAACATAGGCAAAAGAATAAGAATTCTTAACACTTATAAATATAATTAAGTGTGAGTCTTGACACTTTTTTCTCAGTTTTATAAACAGTATGAGCTGAAAACACATGTCACCTGAGGCTGAGGTGAGCAAAGACAGTACAGACGTTGAAGGAGCAAACAGTGAACTCAACCAGCCTGTAATTGTTGTCAGTGTGAGTTTCCTGCAGCTAGCTAGCATACTAGCTACAACTTTGGCTGCTGGCAATATCTTCATGACACATATTTGAATATCATTAATTCCTCAAACATTCAAGACATCATTTAAAAATCAGTTCCTAATAAATTTGGGTGTCATAATTGATATTTTAATATGAAAAAGTTGCATGTTTTTTAATTGTGTCAGAGCTAGACATTGTGTATGTCACTGTGCACCTTATTATTCATGAATCATCACATGTCAAATGTTTCATGCTTGAAATTCAGTTTAACTATGTATTTTTACAGGTGTTCAGAGGCACAATAGCAGATTGTCCGGACTTTGATCCAACCGCTGATGCTGAAACCCTTTACAATGCTATGAAAGGTATCGGTAAGTGTCTCACTGCTTCGTGATTTTTGGCCAGGGAACAAAAGGTCATCTTTCATCTTCTGCACTAGTAGGAGGCGGAATGGTTACACAAAGAATTTCCCCCAGAAGTCGTGACAGACAGAGTTTCCTCAATATCTGATATATGTCTAAAAATGTTGCCTTGTGTTCCTCAGGTAGTGATAAAGACACTATCTTGGATCTCGTCACCTCTCGGAGCAATGCACAAAGACAGGAAATCATTGCAGCATACAAGAGTAGCTTTGGACAGGTAGAAAAAAATACATGTCATCTCTCTACTATAGAAATGTGTTTTTTTGGAAATGTTTCGGATATAATGCCGTTAATAACTGAAAATTCCTTTACCAGGACCTGATTGATGATCTGAAGTATGAGCTAACGGGCAAATTTGAGCGTCTCATTGTCTGTCTGATGAGAACCCCGGCCTATCATGATGCCAAAGAAGTCAATGATGCTATCAAAGTGAGTTTAATTAAAAACAAAGTAACTTTTTTTCATACTCCAGTCACATCTATTGATGGAGAGGGTACTTCATATTTAACTTCCTGTTCTGTTTCAAGGGAGCTGGAACAAATGAGAGATGTCTGATTGAAATCATGGCATCTAGAAACAACAACGAAATGCATGACATGGTTGAAGCATACAAGGATGGTGAGAAATAGTTTTTGACTTAACCAAGACTAACAGCATTATAAAAATGTCTTTGTTTTACATTTGTCAACACTTTACAATGATGTCTGTGTGTGTCACCAGCCTATGGCAGCGACATTGAGGAGGATGTAATCGGAGACACGTCAGGTCATTTTAAGAAGATGCTGGTTGTTTTACTTCAGGTCAGTTCACTGAGGAGTTGATGTTATTGGCAGCATAGTATCCAGTCAGCCATGCACTGACTATCATAGCCACAGTAACCACTGACTGATCAGCAGCATGTTGTTTTGGTTCGCTGGTGACCTTGTTTTCATGGTTCCAGGGGACCAGAGATGAGTCAGGAGTTGTTGATGCAGACCTGGTGGAGCAGGATGCACAAGTGAGAAAGAATTTGAACAAATTGTGACTAATAATATAGTGCAACATACTTATGTTTATTGACCGTATGTCATCCTGGGCTCTCTCACCTCTGTGTAGGACCTGTTTGCAGCTGGGGAAGAGCAGTGGGGGACAGACGAGGCCAAATTCATCATGATACTGGGAAACCGTAGCATGACCCACCTTCGCATGGGTGAGCACAACTCTGAGGGAAATTAACATGGGGGCGTGGTATTCAAACATTCCCACTGTGACCTATAGTCTGTTTGTCTCTTAGGAGTCAATGACACGTTAAAAATGGTTGACAAAGTGTAATTAGAGAAAGATAAGTTGTAGTTAAATTGTAACACTTTTCACCATCTAAAACACTTCTAAGAAAACAGTTTGAGGTCAGATTATCTAACAGAGTGGGAGCTTCTTTTTAAAGACAGGTGGAGGATAAAATGGCAAAAGAAGAAAGAATATGTCATTTTTGAATATCATATCTGAATATCATTAATCCCCCAATTGTAATTTGTAGCATTTATTCAATGCAAAGGTGCCTTGATGCATAACAAATAACCCTTAATATACCTTTAGGAGGACGAAATAGCAAAAATCACCCAGTGCTGTCTCCTTTTTAAAAAAGTTTTCGATGCATACGAGAAGATTGCAGAGATGTCCATAGAAGACAGCATTAAGAACGAACTGTCTGGGGACTTTGAGAGGTTGATGTTGGCTGTTGGTAAGAAACACTCAACCTTTAACCAACTATATTCACCTCAGGCAATTTATATAGTAAAAGTGCCACTTTATAATGGATTTGGGAATGTCAAGTTGCCAATTAACATGAGGCTGTCTGGGTTTTTCTCACAGTCCAGTGCATAAGGAGTGTTCCCATGTTCTTTGCCAAGCGTCTTTACAAGTCAATGAAGGTAAATACACTCTGGCTCATTGTAGTTCAAACCAATCTGTAGACAGATGTACTGTGACAACACCATCATTTCAACACATTATTCTGCAGTCTAATAACATTATAAAATGGACCCTCACCACTTGTCCTGTCTTTCGTTTCCAGGGTCTTGGTACAGCTGACAACACCCTGATCAGGATCATGATTTCTCGCTCTGAAAAAGACATGTTGGACATTCGAGAATGCTTCCGTCTCAGATATGAGAAATCACTTTACAACATGATAAAGGTAATAAAAAAAAGCTAATGGGACTTTTTATATGCACTTATGATATATGAAGGGAGTAAGCTACATCTCCAACACGACTTTATGTTTGTGGAAAACAGGATGACACATCAGGGGATTACAAGAGGACTCTGCTTAATCTGTGTGGAGGAGATGATGAGTAAGTTACAGTATGGCTGCAGACAACAGCAACAACCAGATGGGGGTGATAGAGCACCACTTTTAGGGAGTTGCTGTTTTCTAAAGGGAGCATAACTTTTTTAAATATTTGCTGTCAGTACGGTTATGCAGAGACACATGAGAATTTTTTGGTGAAGTTGATAACTATCTGAAAGTAAAGCCAATCGGTGCAGCAGTGTTTATTTATTATAGAATTGTCTTCCTAGAAATGTGCCCAATCATGTGAGGTTTTGGCTTTGCTGAGTGTGTTGTCTCAAACTGATTATTACAGCTTAGCTGGAGAGTTCTTCCCTGAAGCTGCTCAGATAGCCTACAAGATGTGGGAAATAAGTGCCATGACCAAAGTCAAGGTTTGGCCCTTTCATGCTACATTTAGCTCTATTACTGCATGTTTTGCTCAGTGGCATGCATCTTAATTACCTGCTAGCCCTGCAACGGCCTGCTTCTTGCAGTGACGTGAGTTTGTGCTGATAACACTGCCGATGCGTGCACAGCAAAGGCTTTGTCTAACCACGGATAGGATCAGAATGCTGTTCACTCAAATACAAATACATTTTTGTCATAATGCTCTTGCCAAAACACAATTTGCCTCGCTTTGTCCTACTGAATGTCAAAAAGATCTCAGCATTTTGGTTGACAAAGACCGTTTCACTAATGCTTTGTAACTGAGTTGTGTTTCAGCCCACCCACCTTTTCATTGCTGGTGGTGTCATGGCCTCTAACCTCAAGGGGCCACACGAAATTAAGAAATTATTATCATAAATATTAGGATGCTTTTTGAGAATTATGATATCAGTTAAACAATCTTTGAACAGTACACCATTATATTAGTTTTTTTGCGTTTTGCATGTTTTATAGACCTTTGCATGTTAAGTGCTTTTCTAGATCTGGTTTATTTAATTTCAAAAGAATGGAGTGTGTAACAAGCCTATCAAAACTATCTTGTTTTGCCACTACACATTATGTATGTTGAATATCACTGACTATCATTCTCCCAATTGTCATTCCACTACCCCAGCTAAGGCCAACAATCCGCCCTGCATCTGATTTTGACCCTGCTGCTGATGCACAAGCATTGAGGAAAGCGATGAAGGGATTTGGTATGTAACCCCACTTTGAAAAGTAAAAGATTAAAGACATATATGTTGCTACAACAAAGTTTTAAAACAAATTGGACAACTAACTACTTCAATTTTGCCCACAGGAACCGATGAAGATGCAATCATCGACATTATTGCACACAGGAGCAATACACAGAGACAAGAGATCAGACAAGCTTTCAAATCCCTACTGGGAAGGGTGAGAGAGAGGTTTAATTGAAAATAGGTCAAAAATAAAATGAAATTCACTTTCTTTCTTTTTTTATTGCACATCATATGTTAAGCTAGGAAACTGTTGATAATTTGCCTTAAAATGTTTCCTGTAGCAGTCTCTGTGTTTGATCTGTTCTCAGGATCTGATGAAGGACCTGAAGTCTGAACTGTCAAAGAACTTAGAAAGGCTGATCATCGCGCTCATGCTGACTCCGGCTGAGTTTGATGCCAAAATGATGAGGAAAGCAATGGAGGTACTGAGGTTGATCACAATTACATAATAATTTAACATGTTTCTTAAATGACAGTCTGCAGCCTAAAGTTAAGATGGGGGATTTAAATGCATTTTTAATCATATTTCAAGTCTGTAATGGTTGGTTCCAGATAGTCTCATATTATGTCCAGATTTGTACAGATTTAATGCAGCTGAATTAGTTGTAATTAGATTGTTTACAGTCAAAAAACTTCTTAGTATCACAACCACTGAAAGGCCCAACATGCTATGTAGGCAACTAGGCAGCCCTGTGAAGCAGTCCACTTCAGCTGCTTGATATTTAAAAAGATACTTCCTCACATTAATCATTATTAGAATATATGGATTTTTTCTGTGCATTTGTAGAGTTCACCTGTACTTTCTTTTGATGTGATTCTTATGTGGCTGATTATGATTCTTATGTGGCTGGGTATTTTGTTGTGGCTGTTGTGAAACCACTATCTTTTTGTGATAAAAATGTTTTTCAGGGGGCTGGGACAGATGAACACGCTCTGATTGAGATCCTGGCCACCAGGAGCAATGAGGAAATACATGCCATGAATGCTGCCTATCAGGAGGGTGAGTTTGAGACAGCAATTGATTTAAAACAACTTTCTTGTTCTGCAAACCTTTTGCATGTAATATATATATATTTATAACTATATACATAACTCACACTTCACAGGCTATAAGAAGTCTTTAGAGGAAGCCATTCAGTCTGACACATCAGGCCACTTCTGCCGCATACTTGTTTCTCTTGTGCAGGTAGGGTTCATCATCATGAGAACTTATGAGAACTGTGTTTAAGTTCCCCACCCACTCACTGGTTGCAGACTGTCTGCTGACTGTAGCAGAGAACAAAAATGTTTATTTAATCACCTCCATAGGTTTACTTTCATAACGTCTTACAGCACATATTTGAGAAATAATAACATGAGCTTGGTGAACAACTGAGTTTTAGCCCATTAAAGTTGAGTATCAATATTAATACAACATTTACTCTGTTCAGGGTGCAAGAGAGGAGGGCCCTGCAGATTTCGAAAGAGCTGATGCAGATGCTCAGGTGATTTCTTCACTTTGTTGCTTCGTGTATCTTATAACTATTTTTAGCATTCAGAACTTGACATGGAAGCATGTGTTTAAATATTTGTTCTTGCTGCTTTCTGTAACTTCCTAACAGGAACTTGCTGATGCATGCAATGCAGAGTCTGATGATATGGAGATGAAGTTCATGAGTATTCTGTGCACCAGGAGCTTCCCTCATCTGAGGAGAGGTAAAGGTCAATTCGGATACTGTACATTAAATTGGCAATCAATGAATTACAGTTCCAAATATGTGTGTCAATGGAAATTCAATTTCTAAAATTGTTTATGATAAGTAATGAATCTCCTTACTATTCACAGTGTTCCAGGAGTTTGTCAAATGCAGCAATAAGGACATTGAACAGATTATCAAGAAGGAAATGTCAGGAGATGTAAAAAATGCCTTTTATGCAATCGGTAATGCCTGAGTTTTACCTTAAGTTCAATTGCATTAAATGTCATAACTTATGCTGGGACAACATCTGTTCTGTAACTCTTCCTAAGCCCTTTCTTGCTCTCTCTTTCCGTTGCAGTTCGCAGTGTAAAGAACCAGCCGGATTATTTTGCAGACCGTTTGTACAAAGCCATGAAGGTATTTATGCAGTGTTTTAATGTTGTATAATTGTAACTGCAGGCCTGCAGTACAAACATCAGGGCCTTGGTGCCAAATCAAGCAAGTGATAAGGTCTTTTTTGTTGGTGCATGTAATGTATTTATCTTTGTCTGTGTTCTTTCTTTGTATGACATTTCTGAATGCTCTCGGGCAGAAGCATCTACTGTAACATAGTCAGAGTAAACAAAGTGTCTATTGAACTTCTCTACAGGGCCTTGGCACAGATGACAGAGCGCTGATCCGCATTATGGTCTCCCGTAGCGAGGTCGACCTTTTTAACATTCGTAAAGAATTTAAGGAAACACAAGACGCATCCCTCCATGAATTCATCCAGGTAGAAACTATGATCGTAAGTCAGAGTATTACTAACGCTCCTGGTGTGTTTGTTTTGTTCTTGTCTCTCTGTGAGGTTTTTTTCTAACCCTAACCCTTTGTCCTGCTCTGTGACATTGTGTGAGTGTGTTGCACATCCTTCTTCTGGTGCTGTGGTGGGGAACGGTAATCTATAGCTTCCTGCGGTGGGCTATGGTCTGTGGCTACTGCACAGCTGTTTAGGAATTTCCCTTGCATGCTTAGCTTCCTCTCTATATATGATTGGCTGAGATCCAGAGAGACAGGAAGTACCCAGAAGCAGTTTTATAATAACTTAGAGATGAAATCACCGTGACACTGATACAAACAAGCAAATAGGGTGCTCTAGATTGTCTTTACCAGAAATATTATCAGATTTTGCAACAACAAGGATTGCTATATATTGTGTATTCTGCAGCAAAGTTAGTATATCAATTTTTTAGTGTTGCGTAGTTTCATAAGCAAGACAATGCTTTTAAAATCATATGAGGTTGTCGATTTCAGTGGCAAAAGAGATTCCCATTCAAGTCATTGGTAAAGTACCAGTCTATGTATTTATTTAATAAACTGGCAACAATTTACAGAAAAGTTAGTGACTGACATTAAATATTTAAAGGGATAGTTTGACATTTTCGGGAATATGCTTACTTTCTTTTAGAGAGTTAGATGAGTGGATCAATACCATTCTCACATGTGTACTGTAAATATGAAGCTTGACCAAGTACATGGTTGGTTTGGATTAGCAGATAATAAAATACATAGGCACATAAGCCTCTGTCAAACCAGAACATATTGTTTTTACAGTTTGGATCTTGTACATACTAAACAGACCAGGTATAACTTGTTAATTAGTGAGTTTTAGGTGCTGGTTGGCTAGGCTAGCTTTTCCCCATGTTCCCAGTATTTGTGCTAAATTAAGCTAAGCAGTTGCCGATGGTAGCTTAACATTTACCTTACAGAGATGAGAGCACTATTGATCTTGTTATTTAACCGTCTTCAAGGAAGAAAATAACGATTCCGATTCCATTAAAAAGATATTTTTGTTAAAAATCTGTGTCTATTACTGTCAGCTGATATAAACAGTAATTCTACTTTTACGTCTCTGTTTTACTTTAATTGATTTCTCAACTAAGTGACTGAACCTTTGTGTAAGAACATTAAGAAAAGCATGCTTTCCAGTTTCATATCTGTGACCAAGTGTCAGTAGATATGAACATGATGAAAAAATAAGTTTCCATCAATTCAAACTCATGCTGTGTGTGTGTGTGTTTTCCATCATTGTTCAGGGTGATACATCAGGAGACTACCGCAAAACCCTGCTGGTGCTCTGTGGAGGTGAAGATTAAACTTGTGAAGTCTCTGAAGCTCCGTTCACATACTTCAGTGACAAACCACGAGGCAAGAGCGATCACAGAGTGAAACTGTGGTTGTCAATGTTAGTATCCATTGTCACTGTCCCTAACTGTTGCCACCCCTAAGCCAAAGTGACCTATGACCTCCTAGCCTTCCAAGCAAGTATTCTGCTCTCATGTCTGATCCTTCTAATAGTCAGGATTATGTCTTTCTTTCTTTTTTATATGGATATGTTCACATTAGTGTAGAAAGGTGCCTCACATGTGCAGCATATTGGAGACGTGTAAGTGCTCAAGCAGTGCCTTCAGATTGCAGGGCATTCAATAATTACTGGGATTTTAAGGTATCACACATACCTCAATAAAATGAATAGAAAAATATGTTGTCTCCTGTCTTTCTTCTTGCATTATTTATGTTTACATTTAAGTTAAATGCATATCACATTGGACTACATTTCTCTTGCTGTGTTTTTTTTTATTTTTTGACAGTATGTGTTATGGGTGGAATGCCCGGATTTGTGTTTGGTCTGAGCAGAATAGGAACTAAAATATTTAACATCAGGAAACTCCCACTCAACTTCCATGCCTCTACAGCTGAACAAACTCAAATAGTTATTGATCTTCATAAATGTGTCCAAGACCATTTTATGATGAGCTATAAGTAAATAAAGACATTTACAAGTTTTCTTCAAGCAGGATAAAAAGATGTCAATTCAAACCCAATAATTGTATTTGTTACACAGCTAGTAGCTAAATTAAAGCAACTCAAGCACGTATTAGGCCAGCCTAACATGACTTCTGAGGCTACCTGTATCATGGCAAAGATATTAATACCCTTACACATTTACAGTATATGACCTAAAAGAAAACATTATTACACACTTTTATTTTATATTCAAATATTTTAATTCAATTTTCAGTTATATGGATTATTATTACACACTTGACACTTGATTGTATGTGTATTTTTCACATCTTGGTTGGACAAAAAGTGCAAGACAGCTGTCTGATTTTAGAGCTGTCTGTTCATGTAAATGTCTCAGTTCATTGCGTATGTGTGAGTGCAGCTGTTAAGCCATCTTTGAGTTAAAAGAGGAAAGAAGAAAAAAGACGTATGTGGCGAGGAAATCCCCTGCAGTAGGCTAAAATCCAAGGCCTCAAATAGTCTGTAGCACTCAGTTGCACTCTGGTTTTAATGGCACACCCAACCTGAAATTGCCCCAGTTGATGATAATTATGAGAGATTAGGAGATTACTTCAATGGCACATTGTTAATATACAATTGATGTCAAAATATACACTGTTTTTTGAATTTTCCTTTGATAGCTGGGGTAACTTTTGACTGTGGTGGTGTTGAGAGCAGCTCCTACCACATGCAGTTTAAAATTTCAAACTTGTCCTGTCCTCTGACTTTTTATCTACATGTCTCCATTGTGTTTTCATGATTATTATTGTGGCATCAGGATGTAATCATGCAAACAAGCCATGTACACGACTGCACCATATACAAGTAAGTATATAGTCTGTCTGCATGTTTTTCTTCAATGCTGCTCTAGTTACATCACTTTCTTTTCATTGCAGCGTCTTCTTTTCATTCAGTTATGTTGAGATGCATCGATGCAGTGTGGCGTATGTGCTCAAAGCCGTACAAAAATTAATGAAATGCTTTTAGTGTTGTTTTTTTTCACGTGTTGTGTTACTCAATGAAGGCAGACCACACAGTTGGACACACACCAGGCCATTTTACTGTTATGGGAATTCCCCAAATCGCACAGTGAAATTGCTTCCCCCCTATTCACCAGTTTCCTTAAAAAGTGCCTCTCAGACACAAGCTGAATGTGTGGGTGAGTTGTTTATTTGTTTTAAACATTTGAAATGTAGTAACAGAACATTTTTAATGCGTTGTTATCCGTGGCATTGTCTGTTTCTTTTGTTGTGTTTTATTTAAGGTGGTTTGAAATAATGTCATGTTGTAACTGAAATGAGTTGCTCTTCCTGTGGAAGAACAACTCATAACATAGAAGGCAAATGTAACACAGTGAAAAGACAAATACTGAACATTCTGACTTGTATTATTATTTTATATAAAATGTTTATTTTAAACTTGATCATTATTTCTGTATTATTAAATCATTAGTTCTTTTTAGGTGTCATTTTCATTATATCACATCAACAGATCATAAAATATGGGACTGTTTCTCAATCCATGTTAAGAATACAATAACAAGATTTTACATTTTCTAGATGACAAAGTAGAATATATAGATACATGTAGCTAGACATTGCTATTATTATTTATACATAAGCCTCAGAGACATACACTTGATATTTTGGCATGCTGGTTTCTTGGTCTTTATTTTAGATTTTTAAGTGAAAAAAAAGACACAAGGAGCCTGTTACAGTTCAACTAGAGGATATATTCTATCTGGTGTTGATGCATATCCAGTCCATTTTTTTTTTGCTAGTTGAAGGCCTTGAGACGGCAGCTGGAGTTACCAGTCAGCTAACAAAAGGACATTTTGTATTAAGCAGCACAGAGCTAATGACTATCAGCTGCTGATTTCTGCTGCTAGGAGATGGGAGACTGGACTGTCCTTGTATCTCAGCAGGGTGAGGTGCAAACTCTGTACTTGTGACACTGTGGGCTTCAATCTGAGGATTACTCTCTCACACAAGTCATCTGCTTGCTCTCCTGTCTCTGCAATGAGGGAAAAATGCCTTAAAATGTTTTGAAAAAGTAGGTGGGAGGAGAAAACAAAGAGTGTGATTACCCTGCAGGACTTAATATTTTTTCAGCATATCAGCAGCTTGAGATGGAAACATTGTTCACCAATAAAGAAGTACAAGGTGTTTGGTGGCAGGCACAGCACAGAGGAAAAAACAACTTCTGTGTGTCAACTGTAATGTTTGCTTGTTCCTCCCCAGCTGAGGAACACATTGACATATCTTATCATTGTTTTCTGGCCAATGGGGCACTGCTAATCAACATGCTATACAGTCTAAGATGTCATATTATGCTGTTGTGATGTTGTATATGGTTTTACGTTAAGTGCATGACTCTTTATTTGAATCTAAAGCTCTTTAAACTGCATTACATGGGTGAAAGGGATTTTCAAATAAGGTTTATTGTTATTAAAGCACAGACATCCATTACAGAGTACACACATTACACACTGTCTTTTTTGTCTTTGGTGTTTTCTCACTCACTCGCCATCTCATTAATCTTTTCTTGTAGTATCATTTTAAGAAGGCCTAGTCTACATTTTTAACTGTGGAGGGTACTATTTAGGCTGGTTGACACTTTTCATGACAGCTCTTAATAAACTAGTTTATTTAGCTTTAAGCATGTATCTGCACATTAGAGTATTACTAGTGTAATCTAGTCAATCTGCACGTTCCCTAAAGAAAAAAAAAATTGTGATTCTGATTAGTTTAAGTTTATCATTAATCATGTATACAGTATAGTGTTAATGAAACTGCAAACTGGGAGTTTCCTAAGTTACATAACATGCATGTTAATAAGAGCTCCGTGGCTGTTGATCTGAGATCTAAATCATTATGGGGTATAATTGTGTTAATCGTCTTTGTTGACATTCAAGAATGTGTCTTGACTTGTGACTTACATGAGGCTAATGGTTACTAAATTTATAGTGGTGTTCCACACAGATATGAAATACCCAGTGGAAACCAGACTATTTGTAATTAGCAAGTACCCTTTAGTGGTTTAGTCAAATTGTGCTGGGTCACAAGCTGAATTACATCAGATGTACTTAGTGCTTCCAGTTAACTAGGTAATGGGAGTTTTTGCAACTCCCTGGGGGGAAAATGTGACCACTCATTACCCATTTGTTGATTCCCACAAGATGTCACTATTGCTCTAAACTATTCATGTTTGGTCAGTGGTCTGTAATGAAGATCTGGCAGTTTTGTTCAACCTATACTGTATTATTCAGCACAAATAGCTCTGAACTCATGACTGACACATCTTTTTTAACATTTTATTTTTATTTTATTTGGCCTTTGGTAGGCCTACAGCAACTGTGAAGTGTTTCAAACACTCAACTTCAAAAATGTAGTAACTCAAAAAAATGTAAACCCCATAAACTCCCACTAAATTAAACTATAAATAGAAATTTAATGTGGTGTAGGTCCTAGTTATAGTAATACATGAATATATTCATCTACATTTCGTTTAGGCAGCAGAAGTGATTTTTGAATTAATCTTCTGACAATATTCAGGTTCTTTGTGTGCTCGTGAAACCTTTTCCAAGTTGGACTAAAGGAAAATAAAATGTCTTGATATGATGGCCCAGCAGTGTTTAATGTGGAAAGGCAGAACACTGATAAATTATATAGACTTCAACACTAGGACAACATAACATATAGCTTCAAATTTAAAGATAACCCAGGCCAGGCAATGCTATTAAGCTCACAATTAGTGCTGAAACATTACTTGATTAATTAGTCAACCAAAAACGAGCATCTATTTGATAATTATTTGTCTTTTTCAAAAGAAAAATGCCCCTTAAAAATCAAAAGTTCCAGCCATGAAATATTAATATTTACTGATAGTAGATTGAATACATTAAGTTTGTTGGATAAAGCAAGTAGTATGGATATGTCAATTTGGGCTCCAGGAAGTTCTAAGGGGGAGTTTTTTCCACTATTTTATGATATTTCTAACAACACATTTATAATGAAAATCATTTGTTGAAGCCCTATATGACAAATATATTTTAAACCTCTAGCGTAACAAGTGTATCAGTGTAATTCGGATGAGGTTTTACTGAACTAGTTCAGAGGAAATATATGATGCAATCACAGAAACTCCCACCAGCCCTATCCCCTCTAAATTCATCAATGAAGATAAAAGCAATTCAGAGAAGAGGCTCGGGTTTGTCCCACGGACTATTAGTGCTGACTTTGAAGAGTTAAAGAAGTTTTTTTGTTTTTTGTTTTTTGAATTAGAATAATCACGATTCAAAGAAAAAAATAGCTGGCTCTTTCTTGATCATGTCATATGAGCCATTATTACAACATACGAATATCCACACATGTCTTTGAAGGATGCATGATGTAAAACATTGGTGTCAGTTCTGCAATAGTCTGTACCGTGAAGTATGAAATGTGAAGCACTTTGCTCCAGTGTTTACATTACGCTGAGTGGCTCCTATTGGTGCTGAGCTGACAGAGAGCTGGTCTGTGATTGGTCCGCACGGCTGTCAATCATTGTGTTTACATCAAACGTTGTGAGGTGGAATTTCCCAGGTTACAGCACAGACCAACAGACCACTTCCGCAATACATGTCGGGGCAGAGAGACGAGAGGCCACGGCGAGCTGAAAGGTATCCAAGCTAGAAAAGACACCTCTTTGTTCTTCGGTTTGTCGCTTTAACTCCGCTTTCTGTATCGATAAAAGTATCCGTAGTGAGTAAATAAAGAGGAGCGAGCCGCTTACTGTCCAGTCATCTTAAGTGTTAGCTAGCCGACAGCTAACGAGGATGTTGCTAGCAATTTGCATGACAACAGCGAAAACTAATATTAGCCCTCTTCAGCCAATCGAGGTAGCGATCATTAGCTATATTGTGCTGTATTTGACTCGCGTCTGTTGTCTAGGTGTTTGTTGGCAGGATTCGTGTTAACAATTAGTGCTATTTTTCTTCTGCTTTTGTCCTTTCCCCGCCCCCCTCAAATATGAACGTTGTCATATTTAGCTATCATAAAGGTTTCACACCGGCAGGGTAGCATCATGGTGGTGTTGTTGCTACTGCTGCTGCTGCTACTGCTGTTGTTGTCTCCTCTGAAAAAGCTGCCTGTTGGTCCTTATTCTCCTCATCGGACTTCACCCATAGTATACACTCATCCTGCTATAAATTATAAAGTGGGAGAAAGGACGTAGAGGTTAGCACTACGGGTACATGGTATTCATTAGGATGTCTGAAGCCTTCCTATCTATTTCATACACCATCGAGAAATAACAGGGACACATGTATTATTGTAAAACCGTATGGATTGTGGTGCCAGGTGATACCTAAATCAGGAATGTGAGAAGCAAGAGGTGATGATAATGCTTTAATACTGAAACTTGAGGTAATTTCCTCCACTTTCTATTTGTGTCCATGAGTGTAGGGTTGTTGTTTTTTTAACCTTTTATCATGGGATTCAAATGTTACTTTTTGCAATGCAAAAAGGTGCAGTCATTGTTTCTGTGGTTGTGTCTGTTATTTCAAAGGGTATACTGCACTAAACACTGTAGACACAAGTAATCAGCGCTCTGTGTTTCAAGTCTTTCCTATCAGCACTGTTAGTTTCCTTTTAAAGGTTAGGTACTGCTGTTTGTTTTTGATCTCTCAGCCTTTATTTTCCACTTAACAATATCTGGTACTTAATGTAATGATCATTTAAAAGAAATAACAGTTGGTGTCTTCTTCCCTCAGTTCAGAGGACCATGTTTAGGAAGTGAACGACGGCAATGGAAGGGAAAGGCCCGTACCGCATCTATGATCCGGGTGGGAGTGAGGTCAAGGCCAGGGAGGAGGCCGGAGGGGGAAGCAGCTATCGACAGCTACTGGAGGAGAACAGCATACTGAGGGAGAGGATGAAGGGGCTTAAGAGCCTAGGTATGTTCCTAAAGGGGATGTGATTGCATCAAGGCTACGCACAGAGCGCCAGTGCCAGCTGCTCTTTGTCATTACACATCTGTTGTCTATCTTAACGCAAGACGATTGTATGTATCCAGATTTGGGAATATACATACATTCATTTATTTAGTGTTGTATGTAAAATCCCATTACAGAAAACAATGTTAAGCTTTTGCTTTTGTAGCAGCACTAACTTAATTATTATTTGATATTAAGTCAAGTGACCCAAAACACGCATCATATGATTGCCCCCATAACATATTACACCACTGTATTTCCAGTCAAAACAAACAAACGCATGAGGGAAACTGATATGTAGCGAATTAGGAGAATGTAGTAAAACCTGATCATCCTCATAAGTAGTTTGTGGAAAAGCTTGCTTGCCATTGTTGTTAATGGTCTGACTGCTCCTTTTGTGACTCATCAAAGGAGTGTCACAGGCACGCAACTTCTTAGCAAACTTCTATCACATCACATCTTATTTGACTACTGCCTGTGCTGACATTTTTCTTTGAGTCTCCTCACGTAAGCTTCACTGTGGCAGTGTCGGGGGAAAAAATAACTAAGTTCACGAGAAGTGCTGGACAGAGATGAGATCTCGCTGTGACTTGCAGGTGATTTGCTGGAAGAGTCTCAATCAGAGGCATCAAGGCTTCGACAGAGAGTGGAGGAACTTGTAAGAGACAACGAGGCCCTCAAGTCCTCCAGCTTTGCAGCTAGTCTGTGTACTGGAGGGCCCGCTCAGACTGAGACACAAAGTAAGTAACATTTAATTAATGTATTGTTTTGAATATATTTTTATATTTGTGGTTTATTGCTGTGCTTGATGGTATGCTGTTCTACTTTAAGGAACTTGGATTAACTTTGGTATTGATCATGGCTTATTTCAGATCAGGGTAAACCCTGTTTGCACCCCACTGCTGAGCAGAAGGAGGAGCCAGCAAGCTGTTTAGGGAAGGCCCTCCAGCCCGAGAAGCCAAATGTGAGTGTGAGCTTTTGTGTCAGACAGTAACAACTTTGTGATGATTGTAAATAACATAATGTACACATGTATACAGTACGAGGGTCAGAATATGACATCTCACAACTCTCAACTGGAGGATCTTTTATTGAAGCAACTACGGACACTGCATGTAGTATGGTGCTATGTAACTTTATGGTCTTTACAGGAGGCCTTGTCAGAGTTTGAGGTGGTGAATATGGAGGGGAAGACATCAGAAGCCTTGACTGTGCGTACTAGACTTTTTGAAAAAAAAAATAAGTAAAAAAATAATTTTCCAACCATCACAGGATTTCAAATTTCTTGAATTTCATAATTCGTTTAGCTCCAAAGTCAACTTTCATTTTAACAAACAGTTTGGTATATTTAGAATATCACAATGTTACCAGTGCTAAGCTAAACCAGATCAATTATTATTCAGTGTAATTTATTAAGGTAATATAGAGCCTTTCCTTTTATCGCTATTTCCCCAATATTTGGAACATATCCTTGGCGTGGTGACTCATCAACAAACTCAATACTGGTAGCTCCAGCCTGAGTCAGCCAGGGGAAAGTCCAGGATTATTACTGACTAGAATTACACCGCTGATTCATTCACACACTACATCCTAGGGAATGTGTTAGTAGGACACTCTGCCAGAATTATTCAGACATGTTGTAAAAATATCATAAACTAGATTGCCAAATTCTCTAAATTTCAGCAGCCTAAATCAACACAGAACAGAGTCTTTTTTTGTAAAAGTGTTGCCACAACCAACTGTAGTCTGCAGGGACTAAATTTAAATCCAACTGTTTTGATTTTTGAGAAAATCCTGCTGTAGCTTGTCATAGAAATAGTTTTAATATGATTATAAGTATGTTATACTTTCAGTCTTGTGCTTTTTGAAATGCACATGTAATTGTTAGCTTGCCCAATCAGTGAGCTCGAGAGGAAAGACTGACTGTTTGTTTACCTGTGTGGGTATCTCCAGGCCGGGTCAGTGGCAGGAGTAATCCCCCTTCTGCCTCAGGAGAACATCGAGCTAGCAAGCCAGCTGAAGAGATTAGAGAGCTCCTTCAGCATATTCGCAGAGGAGTCCAACCCAAACCAGCTGTTAGCTCACCTCGGTCGCATGGCTGTGGAGTTTCACCATCTTTCCTCTAAAGTCCAAAAGAATGAACAGAGGACCTCCCTCCTACAGGTATGCAGCAGTCTGATTGTATGAGAAAGTAAGAAATGCTAGTTTGGCTGTTGAATAAATGTAAATGTAATGCTATTAACTGTAAAAAGTTAGCAAGCTGTTGTGAGATGAAATGCAGTTGTATGACTTTTATGAAGTGACAGATTTGTACATATGATGATGTTGGTGCATGTCATAAAATGATCGTTTAAGGGCAACGTTTTATAGAAGAATGTCCTTCATCATATTGACTTCCTCTGGCTGTGTGATTATAAAAGACTGTTATGTGTAAGAAGTTGTGTTCTTTTCTGACAAATGTTGTTTCCCCTTTGCAGCGGTTTTGGTCTGTGGTTAAATTCATGTGGGTTGGGCACAAATAAATAACTACTGCTACTATTGATAAAACACAAACACTTGTGTAGATGACCAGTAGGCCAGATGTCTGCTGAGTGCACTGCTTATCAAATTCTAATTTTGACTGTAATAACCGTGACTTTATTTAGAAATGTGCCATGCAAGTTATAGGAAATGTACATTTTTAAGTTTGAGTGCATCACCACTTTTCAAATGTATTACAGGCTAAATTTTTATATACAAAACTGGGTCTTGTTATTTCAAGGTGGGGTTTTATTATTCTAATTTTATTGTTTTTTTCCTCTCAAATAAATTTAAACAAATGATGATTGCTAGTTCAAAGGATGAAAAATGTGAAATATAGTTTAACATGTTCAAAAAAAAAATTGTTCCAAAGCTGTGGGAAACATTGCATAATTATTTTCATACGCATTCACAGGACGCCATCATCATTTTAATTTCCGTTTTCGTTGCAACATTGCGTTAAAGACAATATCTTCTGATTACATGAGAGTACAGACGTAAGAACATGTTGACAATGTCATCACACTGAGCGATGCTAAATGTTGCGATATTTGTTTTTTTGCTGCGTAGACTCTCTGTGAGCAGCTCAGGCAGGAGAACAATGAGCTTCGAAAGAAAATGGAAGATGATCATCATATCAGGAATCGAGACTTGGAACAGCTGAGGTAATGTCTCTCCTTCTCTTTAAAATTAGCTGGCTTTGTGTCACTTCTGTGGGAGTAGAAATATGATTGCTGGTAAGATTAGAAGGAATATTTGTCAGCCCATGCTATTAAGTACTAAACAATGAGTGCAGTTATTCTTTTAGTTGTTTTTTTGTAACTGTGGAATAATTTAATATCTTGTGACCTTTTTCATGACAATATGACTATTTTGCTAACATACTTTGTGATGGATGTTGTCAGATAAACATGCTTTCACTTTTGATGGAGGGGGGATTATTCCAGTGCTTTCTGCTGGTGTCATTGTACTCAGCGGGTTTTGTTGGGTCTTCCCAAAGGAAGAGGCTGTACCAAAAAATTCACCTTCAAAGTTTGGGAAGGGCTCTTGTTCACAATTACTACACACATACACGCTCACTCTCTTACTGATTCAGACAGGAGAATCAGAAATTAAAGGAGCTGGTCACCGGAGGGCCAGCAGCAGCAGCATCTGCAGCACTGTCTGACACTGAAGAGGCCAAAGAGGAGCCAGCGAAGGAGGAATCAGCTGCTGTAAGACCTAAGATGGAGGCCAGCACACCACAGAAGGTAGTTTAAATTATAATACATCTTTTTGGTTTTTTATAAGAAAACAGACTCCTGAATAGCTAATTTACACAAGTGTTAACCCAGTTTCATGGAAATAAAATGTTTGCCATTTACTTAAATATGTTTTTAAAATGTTTTCTCAGTTACTTTGTCACTTAAATCATCCCCATGTATAAACGCTCACACTGCAGGGTCTGTGTAATGGAGGAATGTTGTGGACTTAGGAATGTTTTGTGTGCCCCCAGAGTGGAAAAGCTGCAGAGAAAACCCCAACTAAACCATGTGATGTAGAGGTGTATGAAAAGAAGATCAAGCTTTTGGAGAAGCAGAGAAAGGATGTGAGTCTTTTTCTTTTTTTTTTTGCACTTACTGCTCATCCTCTTTTGCCATAGGGGAAAGTCTCTGTGTGTTTTGTTTCCTATATGTTCAGAGTCATTTTGTTTCACTTTCTGGTGCTGCTTACAGGTACTGGAGGTGAACAAGCAGTGGGACATTCAGTGGAACTCCATGAAGTCACAGTTTGAACAGAAGGTACAGTAATGACTTTACGTCTGTTGTGAAGGGTGTGGGAAGACATCGCGGTGTCCTCTGATGATATAGAGCTGTTAAAGGAGAAATAATACCTAAATCTCTCCGATTCTCAAGAAAACATGTTCATTTTCCTCATTGTAAAGCTCACTTTTACAAAGATCAACACGTTTGTTCATTTTTTTGATATCCAGTCCGTTCAATCCAATTCCCCAAGTGTTAATGTATCTTTTTTTTTTTTTAAATGTTATGTTCACTTTGAGTTGTGACAAAGTTCTCAACTTCAACACCTCCAGGAGTCTTTTAGGGTTTGGATATCGCATATAAATTGTACAATATAAAGAGCATGTTGAGTATTTTTGTTGCATTTTCTAGAAAACGGTCCTTTTCTCAAGATACATGTGTGGAATAGACTGTTCTTTATCTGTTACCCAGGGTTAAAAATTAACTGTATTGCAGCTAAGTCGTTTCACTGTTCTCATTTGAGCCTCTGTAGATGTTAAGTTTAGTAACCAAGTGCTTTGTTAATGTAAGGGTCAGGAATTGCTTTAAATATTTGTTTGGCACTTCATTTCATGTATTTCATGAATTACTTTTGCTACTGTTAATCAGTAGTACAGTAGTAGTAGTAGTACACATTTTGTAAACAATATTTGAATATATTTGAATTTTTCAGGTCTCTGTGTTAATAGTTTTCTTAAACTTACGGCAGTACAGAGAAGCTGGGTTACAAAATACTCTAGATGAACATTATAACAAAAGAGAACGCAATTGTCTTTCCAGAAGCAGTAAAAGTTGAAGCATTGTGACCACAAAAGTCTCATTTCACATTATGTCAGTGGAATAATCGTTTTTTTTTTCTACCATCCAAATTGTATCAAGTGTCCATGCCAACAGATAGCAAGGATTTTGTCATTTGGGAATACAGGACACATATGTTTGTGTGCATCAGTTGGTAGTGAGCAGCTGTGTGTCTGTGTGTGTGTCTGTGTCTGTGTGTGTGTTTGTGTTTGTCCAGTGGAAAAGGTGCAATCTTGCAATAGCTTGCTATCTCAGCATACTTACCACAAGGCCTGTCACATTTCAGCAAGAATTCCCCTTACCTCTCTGGTACCCGCTGACTTCCTGCTGTGGAGCAGTCAGAGGGCAGCAGAGACACACATATGTACACACGCTCACACTCATACTCACACACCTACGCTTGTGCACACACCCACAAGATGAACACACTAAATTCACACTTTGTTAGACGGGGACACCATGTAGTCTTGGGTTTAAACCACAGAAGCCTAGATATATCCATTTGCGTCACTAAATTTGTTCATATTTTACACAAAAAAAGAACTGCGTATGTTTGCAAATGTGTTTGTTGCTGCGGCTTAGTTTATAATTTGATAACGCAAAGTCCTGACACATTTCTAAGTCTGTATCTTTACACATGCATTAGCTGATGTTTATCTTTACCAGAGAGTTGTTATCACTGCTACTTTTAAGAATCAGTTTTGGTTTTTGTTCATGAGAATGATAACTTACCACTGTGATTAGTGTTTTCCTCAACTAAAGGGTTTACATTCTTTCTCAGATCACAGACCTCAGACAACGGCTCGCTGAGTCCCAGAAGACTGTGCTTGAACTGGAAGCGGAGCGAGAGCAGAGGCAGCGCGACTATGACAAGAAGCTGCTGCTGGCCAAGTCCAAGATTGAAAATGTACAGGTGAGAGTAATAACACAAAGCCCAGATGAATTAACATTCAAAACCAGGACACAGAAAAAAACGTGAAAAAGTAGACTAGAAAGAGTCTTTTTAAATGTTTGGGGTGTATATGTTTCAGGGGGAGAAGGAATGTCTAAACTCTGAGACCACTGAGCTAAAGCAGAAGGTTCGCTACTTGCAGGATCAACTGCTGCCCCTCAGCAAACAGAGAGAGTACCAGGAGAAGGAGATCCAACGCCTCAACAGGGTTAGTATGGCAGAAAGAGAACAGAGATGGACAGCAAACTGTCTTTCTATGTAATACATCTGAGTAAGATTTGTTTTGTGTTATTTCCAGGCTTTAGAAGAAGCCTTAAACCTGCACACCCCTTCATCCTCCCAACAACCGCCTGGCCAGGGTAACTTTGCCGATGCAGCCAATAACCTGAAGAAACAGGAACTGCTCACTCAAATTGCTGTACTAAAGGAACAGGTGAAACATGCAACAAGACATATGCACACTTCTGCTGCAGTCATCATTCATCTAGTTAAAGGGACACTTTGTTGTCTTTCAACCAGCATCGTATCATTACAATGTGGATAGTATATGCAAATGAACAATGTTTAACTTCCCTCCTGCTCTCAGAGCTCCCCTCTAATTTGCTGGCACTTTGGAGATCTGCATTAGACCACAAACCATGTTTTCTCATTAACAATCGTGGTGCCTTCATTGACGGTAAATGCAAATCTCCCAAAACACTCTTGGCTATCATGTTACCATGGTGCAAGCAATTCGATAACAGCTGACAAAAATCATACTTCTAAATACTTTAAAATGTCAGTATATTTGGAAGAAAACTGGTTTCGTGATATGAGGCTGAATATTGTGCTGTTGAATCAGACACAGTGGAGTCTGGTAGAGGACAGGAGAAATTTTACAGCTTCAGCTAAGCTAAGCTGTTAAGTTTCTCCTTGATTCATCAAGAAGAGCTGAATCCAACACACAAAAAACAACTAGCTTTACAATATTATGTCAGTGCAGAGATGTGGTATTACTATTAATATGTATGAGCCCGAATATAGTGCTGTGTAATTAGACAAAACGGAGTGTGGAAGAGGATGTGACCACTGGGCCAGAGCAACGTTTCCCTGTGATCCTAACACAAACAAACAACTAACTTTATTACAGTTACAACTTACGAACCCAAATATATTATACTAAATACCAAATATAGTGCTTTGCAATTAGACAAAACAGAGCAGTAGATGTGGAAAAATGTTTTGTAATTAAGCCTCAGTAAAGATATATAACGCTGCTCACTTTATCTTTGCCAACCATATGCTCGATTTGTCGTAAACACACCATGATTA
This sequence comes from Scomber scombrus, assembly GCF_963691925.1. Lineage (NCBI taxonomy): Eukaryota > Metazoa > Chordata > Actinopteri > Scombriformes > Scombridae > Scomber > Scomber scombrus. The sequence continues at coordinate 21,572,181 of NC_084978.1, forward strand.
GCTCCCTGGTAGCTTATTTGATGAGACATGCACATTTAGCTGGTTTTAATCATTTTTTTGAATGTTTATAGGTGAAAATCTTTGAAGAAGACTTCAGAAAAGAGCGGAGTGACAGGGAGCGAATGAATGAGGAAAAAGAAGACTTGAGGCGACAAGTTGAGAGACTGCAGGGTCAGATTACTAATTTGACCAATCAGGTAAGCACACTGTCTCATATGTGGCATGATGAAGGAAATGTTTGTATCTCACACGAAAGCATATGTTTTTGTATCTTGCACTGAACAACAGTTGATGCTTTCCAAAGTGGGATTTGGTTGATCGTTTTTGTTTGTGTGTGTCATTCAGCTTCATCAGGCACAAAACGAGTGTCAGAGAGAACGCACAGAGAGGTGTAAACTGGAGCGACTGCAGATGCAGCATCACAAACAGGTACTGGCTGTAGCTCAGGACTGAACTTGATATTTGCAGACATACTGAAATCCTGAATGAAATGGTGCCGTCAGCCTGGAGAGGTGCTACAATATGCTTGGTCATTTTGTCTATGGTTTCAAGCACATTAACTGAGGGCCAAAGTGTTCTCTTGAAGGCATCATGTTGCATGATGTGAATTGTGGTAAAACCTTGCAGACTAGCGCCCCCTTGTGACAGTATGCACTCACTTAGATGTTGACAGTTAAAAGTTCATAGTGGACACATCAGTACTCTAGCACAAGAGCCTAACTCCAGCTAGCTTATTTGTCAGTGCATTTGCGATCAGCAGGTGGAACATTTACACTCCTCAGTGGGAGGCAGCGGCAGTAGGGTTGAAGGTCAGCAGTAGGGCCACTGCGCTCGCTGAGAGTAGCAGCCGTGCACTGATTGGGGATCACGTGTGTACTTGTGATCCCTCGTAGGGGCAGCAGCAGGAAAGACGTACCTCAGACCCCACGTCAGGCTCAGTGAACGGCCCGCTGAGCCCTCCCTACTGTGGTCCCTTTGTGCAGGTGGGACCGCAGGGCCTTGAGGGCTGGCCCATACACTTCCCTCCCCGGATGCCCAATGCAGCCGCAGCCGCCGCAGCACCGCCCCCTGTACGAGACTTCCAGCCTGTTACCCCGGTAAGGGTCCTCTAAGGTCCCTCTTACTCTGTCTCTGGAGTGACTCAGGCTCACTGAGTTCACAAGGCTCTTTTTTCTCTTACCTATACTCCCTGTAACTGTTGGGAGCAACACACACATGTAATTAGGTCTGGCTGTAGCTCCACTCAGCCACCTAACAAATTCTGAGTTAAAAACTCTTTCGTTCAATATATCGATTATTAGGTTACAGCACAGACTTGAGGGTTGCTGGTTCTGAGGAATGTTAATCTTTAATGACCTGAACTAAGGTGGTGCTTTCTCTTTGGTCAGGGTTTTCCTTGGCAGTCGTCATTCCCACAGTCCAGAGGGGCCAGAGCAGTAGGGGAGAGTTCAAGACCACCACCAGAGAATGCAGGTATGGTACAGCATTTTTTCATACACTGAATAATTAAGGCTGGTGGTTCCCACCTTATTATTAACAAATCCCATGAAAAGACCAAAACCAAAACTACCTTTTTTTGCTGGAGCGGCCACTAGGGATGTGCATGAGCCCATTTTGTCATGGTCAGTTAACCGGTGGGTATAACTGAATATTCGCTGCATGCCGACATCCACAAGGGCTAAATAGATAATGCATCAAAAAATAACTTTCAATATTCATAACAAACAATATTTAACTGTGCAAACTTGTTTTAAAGTTATTTATTTAAATGATAATAAGCCTTCATTTCTTTACAGAAACACATTAATTAAGAGAGAAAAATCTTACAGGCTTACAGACCCCTAGAATATAACAGCGTGAATTTTGTTTCTACCTATCATAAACAACGCTGAGCATATCCTTTAAATTCATGTTAGCAATGAGAGACGTAACGTTAGTTTTGTCACTACTTTTGTCACACTTTCGAGGAGCTGTGACAAATGCTGACACACTAGTTTGGTGTTTACCATCAGGTATGTCTCCCTTAGTAGCCTTCACAGTAGGGGGATGCTTTTTTAGATAAGTCAGCATTGTCGATGTGAATCCATGATAGCTCAACTCTGTTCCACATATTCCACACCTGACAAGATGAACCTTTACTTTCTTAAAGTTTTTCCACACTGGACTTTTGTGTGGCTTTGTCTGCATCATGTTCCCTCCACTCAGCTAGCTAGCAGGCTAACATAGTACCAAGTCAAAGTAGCTGAGGGCAGGAATAAAAATGCACTTGCGTGTCATGCTCTACTTCAACACAAGGTGGAGCTCAAGAGCTCATTAGAGTTTTTCAATGGAAAAGAAAAGCAGACCACAGCACAAAGGTCAACGCTAGTCCCCTCGAATGATTATTCGGTTATCTGGTTTTAATGACTCATCCCTACCAGTCCTATAACCATGGTTGTCTGTAAGTGAGTGAGTGACTGCATGAAGTTACAGCATTGGTCGAAGTTTGTTAAACTCCTGTTTAAACAGACCAGTACCAGCGTCTCTACCATCTGCTCGTCTAACCCTTGTGTGATGAACGCTTCGGCTGACAACGCTTTTAGCAGCTGGAGAGATACCTCGCTGTGCGTTTGGATTTTATGACTGAATTTAAACCAGCTTTATTTTCGCATATAAGCTCCCATATTTATCAAATAAAAAAAACTCATTTGTAAACAACAAAGCGTGTCATCAATACTTAGTTGGACTACTCCGTGACTGTCCGTAGAAGCAGCACAGAGTAGCCGAGTGAGACATCTGTCCTTCCTCCTTTTCTCTGCTGAAACATGCATAGCTCTTAGTGAGCAGTTGGTCTCATGTCTCCTTGGGTCTAGCAGCAGTCATCTTATGGCTTCTTCCTGTGTCTGGGTGTGCTGCAGCCTAGCTTTACACTGAAGACAACCTGCTGGCAGCAACCCAAAGCTTGGTGTCACTAACTCCTAAGTAAGAGGAGGATCTAAACTAAAAATCTAACATTAAAGATCAAAGTAAGCACTCAGGTGTGGCGCAACATTGATGAATATCTTATTTTGTGAAACGTGTGATGTAACTGGTAACATCAGTGTTGTCACAAATTTTTATTATCTAGTAGGGAAATGTACTCACTATGGCATCCTTATCTTGCAGGTAAAACAGGAGACCCACATAGCTATAATGTGAGTTTAGTGTGGGGTGGCTGCTCTGCAGGTACACTTAATTTGACTGTAACTGCGGTAACCAGAGATAATCCTCTTGAATTTGCACCTAAAATGCTGTCAAGACTTTCACATACAATTTCTACCGCAGCCTCCATGCTTATCGACAAGGGAAAGAGGCACACCAAAGAACAATCACTGACAAAACACTCAAGGCAGAGTGAAAAATGAAAGACCCACAAAGTGAAACAGATGAAAGAGCAGTTAACAGATGGGTAATTAGAACAGTTGTAATTAGAATTAAAATAACATTTCCTTCAAATCAAACATCCTAACGTGAGGAAAAAGTAAAACTTTATTTTGGCTCAAACAATAGCTTAACCATGTCATGTAATGCATCTTCAGTACACTTAAACAAACATATTACTGGGACCTCTACAGAAGACTGCAGATGAACATTTAATATCCAGGACTTCACATTATAAACACTACCACTGACTGTCCCTGTAACAAACACAGTTACACATTCACACCTGAAAGTTCCCTTGTACAGCTAGTCTGATCTGCCGGCCACTGAACAGCTCCACTGTAGCAGTTAGGATTGATGGCACCTCAAGCACTGTTTTTTCACTTTGCCCATCCAGATTTACCCAACCGGGCCTGAACCGACAACCTTCCAGTCACAAGCTTGCTTTTTGTAACCTGTAGACCGCCACTGACACCTTGATCTGTCTCTAAATACTTTTTGAGTTTCTTTTCTATATGAAGCTAAAACAGACAATACTTGTTAGTAGATAAATTCATTGTTGTTGTTGTTGTTGTTGTTGTTGTTCTTTTCATGGAGTGTGATAACTAGAAAATTACAGGATATTGCAAGCCTTATCCTTTAATGCAGACATTACTAACTTCTGATTTTTGTGTATTTTCTGAGTCATAATGTTAGTCCAGTCAATGGTGAATCATACTAACTTTGTATTGAAATGAAAGTGTAGTGCAGCAAAGGGTGTGACTGAGGGGATAACACAGTCTTGCTCCTTTTGTGTGTGTAGATCAGTCTGCAGCAGCAGCAGCAGCAGCAGCAGCTGCAGCCGCAGCAGCAGGATTTGGAAAAAGGGAGCGACAGAACATTGACCCTGGAAAGCACTAAAGCATCACCGTACCCACCTAATGGAATTTGGGTAGTAGCATGAAATCAGTTTGTTTTTGATTTGAAAAGGTGTGATTTGATCTATAATTTTCCTACTGAACTGTAGATATCCTATTGTAATGTTGTTTATACTTGCGTTTTATAAGGCTATTTGTGAAACACTTCGCTATTCTGAGTATATACATGAAATATTATTTAGATTTTTTTTTATCAGGAACTGAAGTCATTGTTAAATAGGTTTGAATAATTAACATTGTTCTTTTTTTTCAGAAAATATACCTATGTGATTGTTTCTCTGCAGATATGTAACAACCTGACACTTAGTTTGTTACTTGTAGGGTTACAGGAAGCCATTCCCCAATATGAATAAGACTACATATACTCATTCCAACAATGAATGATTATATAGGTACATTGAATCATAGAATTTACAATGTGAATGTTAATTGATTTATGAAGACTTCTTCAGTACCATCGATGTTATAGAAACGTCCCATATGTGTAACTGTTCAAAAGTGGTTGTTGAAATACAAAGATTTTGGGAAATGAATTTTGATGGTATCATACCAAAAAGATGATTGTGATTATTGATAATTTATTTATAACCTGCTGTTTTGATAGTTGCATTGACTAAGTGTAAATCATTGTCTTTAGTAATGCTGTTCTTTCTATGTTGTTAGTGTAATCCCAATATATTGTAGCTATTGACATTGTATGTTTGTATCAGACACAATACACAATGCACAGTACATACGCAACCTTTTTTTTTTCTCCATGATGATGGACCTAATCTCATTAAACACAACACTTCTACTTGACCACAATTTATTTGACCACTCTTTCTGATATTCATACTCATCTTACTGTATCCTGTACCCACAGTTCAGCCCCAACGTGCAGCATCTAGAGGTTACAGCACCAAAACCTTTAGGGAACAATGATGGCTACCTTAATCTTCATCCTCAAATATGTATTATTTCATCTTAATGAGTTGTAATGAATGAAACTGCACACATCAGTACTTTAATTACTACTGAAACATACGATTTCTGCTCAAGCAGCAGAAAGAGGAAGAATTAAATCGGTATTTTTGAGGCTCTAGACTCAGTGTTACAGCAGTGCAGCCTCTGCCAGGATGTCTGGCTTTGCTCTCTGTCCACTTCAACAACTAACAGCAACATGTGCCTCGTCGACTGACCTGTGAACTGCTGTAACACAAAGTCAAGAGCCCTGAGTCGAGACACGGGATCCACAACTCAAGATAACGCGTGTAACTATTTAAAAATGGTATATCCAATCACAAATCAAGCCACTGACTAAACCGAATACCCATCAAGATTTCTTTAGGTTGTTTATCAGGTAGTCGATGAAGGGCTTCAAAATGTGTCCAGGCAAATTTTTTAAAAAGGCTCCATTTTATCAAACAAGTTATTAAGTTACAGGGAACAAAATCTGAATGGTGAGAGCTGAAATGATTCATTAATGGAATTGCACTTTGAAAGGTACGCTGTATTTACTGGCAGTTGTATTTTCTTGGTTTTAGCCCTTTTCTTTTTTGCTGTAGGCAAAAGCACATGTGAGACTTTTTGTATTTGACTGGCTTAATAAATCTATTCTAAATGTATAGTAGCATCTTACCTTGGTTATTCATATTCTTTGTGCATTTTTCTTGCAATATAGAAATGTCAGCGGGCCACCTCCCCATGTCACAACACACAGTAACAGTTTCCAGTAAAGAAAGGCTTGCACAGAAGTGTGTTTTCAATGATTTATTGGAAGTAATTAACATTTAGGCTGTAATCGCTAACAGGTCCTGTGTTGAGAAGATGACATGATGCTGTGGGATTGTAGGGCAGCCTGAATGCACTGAAGAGCTGCCCTGAACCCAAGACTCCGAAGAGGCACCACAGAGTGTCTGTTTTCAAGCCTCCTCTTCATTCAACATGCCATCTTCCTGCATCAGAAACTGTTACATTACTCTAACACCAACTCTCTTGAATTCTACATAAGCTATTCCGTGAATATTGTAACATTTACTTCATTAGATGTACAATACTGCATGATGAGTGAGGGATCTACTGAAAAACCTGCTGTGTGTATAGCTGGAACAGGTGTCTGCGAATGTCGGATCGTATCTCAGAAATGTTGACGCTTGGGTGCCACCTCATTACTGGCTTCCCGTTGGGCCCCACCAGGAACTTTTCAAAGTTCCACTTGATGTCACTGAGCTTAAGAGGCTCCCAGAACAATCTGCCATAGGGGTTATAGAAGTTTTCTCCAACTGGCGGGCAGGAGCTCTGCATAAACAAAAAGCCAAACCCAAAACAGGATATATGAGGGAGCAACACATTCTGTGCACAGTAAAGTAAATATCCTCCACCCAACAGATAGGCACAAGACCAACTTTTATCTGGAAAACCTCCTTTTTAATTAAATTAACCATTTACATGAAAATTGTCTACTTTATTCTTCATCTTATACAGCCAGCAAACCAAGTGAGAATGTTTTTCAGGGACTAAGATATATTCAAAATCAGACAGCTGTTAACAGATCACAGTTAAGCATTTCTGTGCTGGAAATGAGCACATTTGTGCAATATTAAGTAAACATGAAGATCCCAAAACTTATCAACAGGTCAGATGATAAAAGAGAATGTGGATTATTTCCAAAACACCTAGACTAAAGTTAAGAAATGCTGAGTAATGACATATAGCTATGTCAAAAAAACATTTGTACAGAGCTGGAAAATGGCAATTGTAATGCACTTTGTGATTTGAAGTACTATAAAACAGACTACCTCTGATTTATACATCAGAGGTAGTTCAAGTTTTTGAACCCCATTCTTGTCTGCAAGCTGCTCATATCTTAAAAGAGGAAAGTTACCTTAAGGAAAGTGAAAACCGCTTGCTCATCTCTTCCATTCACGTCACCTTTCTCAAACAGCAGGAAGTTTGGAACAAATCCATTGCCTGGTCTGACATGCCTGGAATCCAGAGAGAGGAGCTTATCAGTGGACGTGCCTTTCAGCATTATGTTCCACCAGTGCTTAATGAGCTGCAGCTTGGCAGCTGCCCTAGATTCACTCCAAGCTAAGCAAAACCACACAGTGTACTGCAAAGGCTTTGCTATGGATATAAGATTACATAAATTAAATGTGTGTGAGAGCCCACTACCAGAAACTGATCATGCTCCCTGATTAAATGAAGTCTTGTTGATTGACCAAGGATTTACCATTATTGAAAATTCCTCTCTACATCCAGTTATTCACATTGTATTACTATATATACCATCTTGTGAGATCCTTGTGACTGAAATTGAGGGGATTCTCATATTTTCACATAATGTACAGTTTGAAAAAAAATTCCAGTAGAAGATACTTTCAAGTTCCCAAAAAGAAGCAATTTTAGAGAAACAAGATTTTCACCTGACAGTACATTATATAGCTCTTATCTCACTGTCATTAAATAATTGGTTATTTTTACAGTGGTTTAATAGAGGTTTGCAATGAAATAAAAAGATTTCTCACTTTAAAGCTGGCAGAATTTCATGTCTTTGCCCCGGTTCCTGTTTCCCAAACTGGTTGCAGGGGAAGCCTAATATAGTAAGTCCGTCTGGTTTCAACTCCTCGTGTAGTGCATTCAGTTCTGATAATAGAATAGAAAGATACATTATTTTTGGTTTTTATACTGTTACACAAAATAATGACGCCTGTGGTGCTGTTTCTTACCCACATACTGGAAGGTGTATCCTCAGTATGTAGCCACATTGATGAAGAGGACACTCTTTCCAGCGTAGTCACTGAAGTTTATTGTGTGATTCCCATTTAGGGTCCTTGCCTGGTATTTGTATATGGTGCCATCTATGGATGCGTCACATGACTGGGGGTACAGACACAGGTAATAAGTAGGTCATCATTTTTTAGCTGGCTAACAGCCAACACTGTCACATAGCCCTTATTTGGTATAGTATTCATCTCATAAATTGTGCTTACTGTATAGACACGTATGCAAAAAAAACAAATGCTTCACATTTTCCCTCCAAAAGCTAGACCAAGATGTGGATTTGCCCTTCTCTCACTTCTTTAAACAAATATTTGATTATGGGTGCTGTGCTTTACAACATTTCAGTCACCCACTCCTTTTAATGATTTTTGTTGTTTCACTTGAGTGAAAAAAACCCTTCCCCCCCCCATTTCTCTTTGACAAACAAGACACTCCTGAAAATTGTGAATGAGTAAATGTGCCGTGAAGTATAGTAATACTAATTTAAAATCATGAATGATTAAATAACTGACTGCCAGTTTACAGTCTTGTGTTGTTAGTTAATATATTAGTTGTAGTAGTATCACAAATATGTTTATAATATAATGACATCTAAATTGTGTTCCAAATATATTTGTGAAAAAATAATCACGAAAGCTCATTAAGGTCTGTTTCTGTGAAAAGTGTCAGTTTGAATGTGCTTTTATAGTAATGGGATGAAAAACAGTGGCGAGGCCCTCTGTTCTCTTTCCTGTGCAAACATCAACATACGCACAGCAGCAAATCGTTTCAAAGGCATTAACTAAATAAACAAGGTGCAACACTTTCACCTTTCTTCCCACTCATACCACTGTTGTTGTTTTTTAATGTGTGTCGGCCCACTGACATCTGCCCGATTACATAACACAAGCCCAGTGTCAACAGATGAGGAGAACATTGCTCTCAAAGAGACAGTGTCACTTGAATAAATTAAATACTGCAGCTTGGACTGCAGTGGATTTGTACCCATCGTTAAGTAATATCCCTCTGTACTATATCTTTCAATTCAAACACTGACACATGGTATTTTACACAGTTGACTTCACGTCTGCATAACAGATGTGAACCTGTGTGATGAATCCTGTATGCATAGAAAGGAGGAACTGGAAGAGTCATAAACCATTGGGCATTAAGAGGTCAAAATGTGTCATTTTTAACATTAACTGTAGCTGATTGTAACCTACATGTACTAACTGTTTGTTGTGGTTCGTGGTGACCATGACCATTTACATAATATCAACACCACATGGAAAAAGACTTAACCTCTGAACTCTGTAAATTAATTACAATAACAAAAACTGCAACAAGAAGCTATTTGTTGCAACTCTCATAAAGTGCAGAGTTAAAATAAGGTGTTTACACAGTTTAATCTTTACATGCCTCATCATATTCATCTGGTGTGAGACCATTAGTTTGACTGCTAATTATTATCACCACCTGTAAGCTATAAAACGAGCTGTGGTAATGAGTGTTCTAGCAAATACAGTACAGTCCATTTCAGGTGCTTTAATTGGGCAAAGAAACTGCTAAATGATTTCAGTGGAGAGGAACATTCCTGTCCTAATAACATGCCAAACATGAACCCACAGTTGTCATGGACCCACCTTTGCAGCTGTGTTATTGTGGTTTAGTTGTCAACCCTCTTAACATACAAGTTAAATTATGACTACAATAGACATGCACAGGTTACTCTTAAAAATTACAATCAAAGTCAAAGAACCATAACATGCATTCTACTGCTATGGCTTGACAACACAGGTGTGAATGAACATTACTGGAAAATACTGATGTCATCTGATTTAAGGTTTTCTGTCTGGTCTGTCTGCCTGGATGTAGCTTAAAGATGGTGTGTGTGCGTGTGTGTGTGTGGGCGTGCGTTCGCGTGTGTCTGTGGCGAGCAACAGGTACCTGGGTGAGCGAGTCTCCAACGGCGGTGCAGGGTCGCAGCAAACCGAGCAGCAGCAGCAGTGGCAGGAGGACCGACATCATGCCGTTCTTCCCCAGACTCTTCGTCTGTTCGCTGTGGATGTATGTCCGCTTCTCCCTCAGGATAAAGAAACTCCTCTGCTGGCAGGAGGTGGGGTGGAGGGCCGCCACAGCTGGCTGAGATAACGCCCTCTGCTGACGTTACCCGCTCACAGCAACAACAAGCCTTAATGAAAAGATGAATGAATGAATGAATACACTTAATAAGAAATAAATGCAGCATGGATTAGATTTCTTGAGTAGAATATACAGATGGTAATAACATAGTGAGGAGACACATTTATATCACTTTTTCTTGATTATCATTAATCACTAGTTCCCCCTTAACCCTCCCTAATTCTGTCAATCTGCCAAAAAAAAAGCAAGCGCAGTTGGTTTCTGTTCCTGTCTTTCATTCTGAGCATGCCAGGTGCTTAACCTACTGTGAACATTCATAAACAGCATTTGTTGAGATGGTTGAGGAGAAAAAATACATGGAAAAGGGCTCTTTTTGTAGTGATAAGCTGATCCTCACTGAATCTTGACGAGTACAAGGTGGTAAGTGTCACCTTTGCTGTACAGATGAGAAATGCTATTGGTTTAATTTTTATTCATGGATCATTCCTCCCTCTCGGATCAGCTGTTGCCATGGTGAGCTGGTACTTGGCTAAATGCCCTGTGGGTGGCTGACAGGCCTCTTCCCAGAACTGTTTCTCAACAATGTTGGAGTGGCTCATTGTGACTAATGTTTTTACACAGTGTTCATATCTGTATTGGCCCATGGTGACATTTGTTTAGCAGCAGGGCAACATGAAAACGCCAAAGCAATGATGCACAGAAAAAATAAGGTGAAAAAGATAAGAAGAAAAAAAGAATAAGAAAAAAACTCAAAAGATGTATATTGTCTAAAGGAAGTGTCTGAATTCTCTGTATTTTATTTTTCTGACACACACATTTCCTATGCATGTGCTGGGTTCTAAAATGCAGTTTAATATCAACTTCCCCATCTGATCATATTCAATTTTGAGAAGTAATACTGGTTTTGTAGGGGATTGATTAATAGTTACCATTCAGGGACTGGTTTACATGTATAAATGCACCATGTGAAGAAGGGAAAATCTGGCTGTTATGTCCATAATATTGCACAATTCAATTTTGATTTGTGAATTTGTCTCAGTATGTATTTAAATAAAAGTGAGGGCCATCAAGCTGAACAGTACATAGGCAGATCCTTGAGCTACTATGCAGATGGTCAATATTTTTAATAAACTAATTGAGCACCATTACAGCTATTTTAAAGACATGCAGGTACAAAACTGTGAGACCCATATTTACATAAAACTGTAGGCCTTTTTCATTTACTTGAATCATCACAAATTATGTTCAAAGTTAAAGAGACATGGCAGGTTTATTTACATGCAAAACTAGTTTGTGTGTGCTCGGCTAGTCTGTGGGTATGAATGAGTCATGAGATAATTGCCACATGCAGGGCACACACATAAAAAGACACACATCATTTTGAGGTTAAATATTCTGTAGGTGTATGAGTGTATGGTTGAAAACTGCACCGTACTTCAATATTATACAAAATACTACAGAACATAATACAAATAGATAACAATGAAAGAAAACCTGTAATCCAGTGATATTTCCTTGAAGTTGACCTTTTATACTATCAAACAATATTTAATCATCAGGGTTTGTGGAGCTGTTGTCATGTCAGTAGCTGTAATTTAGCACAGGTTTAAACCTCTGTTGTCTGGAACAAAATGACATGGTGTTTGCTAAGATGCCATGGAAGACAGTTGTATCGGAGGGTCCACTTAAACTAACTGCAGATGTTGTTTCAAAGAGGTTTAAGGGCAGGTCTGTATTACTCAGTCTTCAAAAAGGGCCTTATCTTACAATTAGGGGTCCTCCTGAACAATAATTAAAGTTCCTAGCAAAGCATTTCTTCATCATAAGATTAATCCATGAAGGAAAGGTGAAGGTGAGTTGATCTATAAATAGTGACCAGGACATAACTTACGCCGAGCTCCTTATTTCTACATCAAATGGTTCAAACAGCGGCTCTATCTCGAGGGCCCCCTTGACCCTGTGAGCCCTTTCCTAGAAATCCATCCATCCATTGATCCATCCATTGATCCATCCATTGATTCATCCATCCATCCGTGTGTGGATCCCAGTTTCAGGACTCACCACATGAGGTCGATCCTGAGCTCTCTGTTCAGTTTCAGGACTCACCACATGAGGTCGATCCTGAGCTCTCTTTTCAGTTTCAGGACTCAACACATGAGGTCGACTCTGAGCCTCCTGTGTAGTTTCAGGATTCACCACATGAGGTCGACTCTGAGCTCTCTGTTAGACCGATTTTATATACAGTCTATGGTTAGACCACCAGCCGTGACGTCATCTCCAGCGGTGCCGTCAGGAAGCTAGCAGTCGGATGCTCTGGTGAAGAGATGGCGTCCCTTCTGCAGCCAGATAGAGTAGTCTATCTGGTTCGTGGAGAGAAAAAGATCAGAGCCCCCATATCTCAGCTTTATTTCTGCCGATACTGTAGCGAGCTGCGGTCTCTGGAATGTGTGTCTCATGAGGTACGTTCACATTATTCTTGGTAGTGGTCAGCTCGCTGTTAGCTAAGTCAGCAGCTACTTTGTTGTTAGCCGACTGGCTAGTAGCGTTGACAGCTAGGCGGGATTTGTGGAGCCATGTCTGGTGTTGTATGGTTGAGCCGCTTGTCGATCAAAGTGTTCTCCTCAGTCTCTGTAGCTCATTGGCTGTAAACGTCGGTTTAACCTGCGCTGTAGTTCGCGTTAGTCCTAGCGGTTTACATGCTAGCGCTTGCTAATGGAGCTAAACATTGATTGTTATAAAAGGATATAAAGGATTTTAAAATGAGTGGAGTGTCTGAACAGTAAATTAAGATTGCTCTAGTGTTAGTTTACCCCCAGATAGTTATCTCCTTGTCAAAATGCAGCTTGTTAACGTGGCTCATAGACACCACACCCAGAGTCAAATAGCCTAGATTTTTCCTCTGTGACAACTTCACGTCTGTTGTCTCTAATTTTTGTACATTTCGGATCCACATTTGCGATTATTTTCCTCCAACATTGCTTCGTAAATAATCCCATCAGTACAGTTTTGTTGTCATCGCACCACTTGGCCCAAATACATGCTAACGTTATGGATTTTGATTCTAACATATAGGAAAACGATGAAAATGAAAGAATTGGATGCGCATTTTGACTCATTCCTCCTTTAGAAAATAATATTATAAATGTTATTACATTTGAAGTCAACCAAAATGAAACTGGAAGAAAGATTTCAATTAAAAACGTGTAAATTTAGTGAAACAAAAGAAATCAAAGTTGGATTAAGAAAACTCATCTATGTTTGTTTTTTATAGAAGAAATTAAAAACAGGCAGCAAGTTTTTGTCTCCCCCTTTCAATTCATTATTCCATTAAAGAATCATTTCAAAAACAACTGACAAAATAAGAAATAAAAGTTTTTTTACTTCGACTTTCCACTGCATAATATGAAGATGCTGCTACCCAAATTATTCATTTAGCTAAGTTTCATGTCTTCTCTTGTACCTCTGTCTCTGATCAGGTGGACTCTCACTATTGCCCGAGCTGCCTGGAGAATATGCCATCTGCAGAAGCAAAGCTGAAAAAGAACAGGTGAGACTAACTATCCTGTTGATCTGTAGAGAGGGACATATATCAGTAAAGTGGTCATGTTAGTGACTTTGTTAGCTGTCTTGTCTCCCTTACTTTGCCGTGTTTATGTAATTAATTTCCCTTCCTCCATTTCTATGTACTCCAGGTGTGCCAACTGTTTCGACTGCCCATGTTGCATGCACACCCTGTCCACCCGGGCCACTAACATCCCAGCTCCTCTGCCTGATGATCCTACTAAAACTGCAATGAAGAAGGCCTACTATCTGGCCTGTGGCTTCTGCCGCTGGACCTCCAGGGATGTGGGAATGGCTGACAAATCAGTTGGTAGGTGCTAACATAATGTAGACAAATTGATTTGGTCATATTAAGAGTATTTCCGATTGTTTGACAATAGCAATAAGATGCATCAAAACACCACATTCTTTTAAAGTCCTGTTGCTATTTCACTCATTAGTTCAGCTCAGAAATAAAGCAGGTATTGGTTCTGTTTGTTCTTTATGGCTGTATAAATATCATGTTTTGGTGCATTTTGTTCATTGCAGCCAGTGGTGGATGGCAGGAGCCAGAGAACCCTCATAATCAGCGGGTAGGTTTCTCCCCTGTGGTCACTGAAATTCTCTCGAGTTGCTCACATGTTTTCTGATCACACATTACTATATTTTAAAATAGACAGCTCTTCATAAATTCCCCAGACACATAGCCAGCCTGAGGCAAAAGAAAACAAAGCAGCTGCTTAGTGCCTCACAAACAACAGTGGTCCCTCAAACATATGACTTATAAATGCCCTCTTTGTATTTGTTATAATGTACCTCACATTAACACATTTTAAATCAATGGCCATCTCTGGATTGATTTTTTGTTCCCAACAGATCTTCAAGCTGATTGAGTATTACCAGCAGCTGGCTCACAGAGAGAAGCAGGAGAGAGACAGGAAGAAGCTGGCCAGGAGGCGACAGTGCATGCCTCTGGCATTCTCGGTACTCTGCTCCCTCTGAGCTCAACAGTTGAATTTAACCCTTTGAAAACTGTACTTTCTTCTGTAACCTTTTGAAATGTCAAACAGCCTGTTGTCTCATTGTAATTGTTACATAATGTGTAGATACTAATGTAAAATAACTTTTATCAACATTTGCTTCTAAGAGACTGGTTTGATATAGAAATTCTACCTAAATCTCAATTTACCAAGGGTACACTCAGTGTATGCACTATTGAGGGTATTATATGATTAGTACACCTTAAACTAAAACAGGTGGGAATAAGTTGCTGAATATCAGCCGCAGTAGTTTTTGGTTGGAGTGCCACATGTCCACACAAATGCGGATAAATCTGACAGCTCTGTTTACATGTGTGACATAAAGTGTTTCAGTATAGCCAATCTGGTCATTGAAACTGACATATTTTTCTTCTTTTTTCATTTCTGTTGTTAAGCACTCTAGTATAGTAATTCCTAAGCTGGACTGCTTGTTAATGTCTGCTGCAAAGTCTTCATATTTATAAAGGAATATTAATGACAACACCTATGCAATATAGCATTTTTTAAAAAGTCAACATTACTGCTACAGAGTACCTCATTGTGCCTGCGAGGTCTTACATTTACTTTTCGGAAAACTTGGCTTTACTCGTTTACACATTAACAAGAGACCCACGTTTTCGAACATATAACTCCACTCTTAAGCATGTTTCTTAGCTGCACCATTTTTAGTTATAATAACACCAGCTTTGCGTGGTTGGAAGGCCACAACAGAAGAAAAGTGTTTTTTGGCCTTGGGGTGGACATGGTCTTCATGCTTCTTGAGCTTGTTGACATGTTTATACCTCCTGCATTCTGCTCTTATAATATTTAACATTCAGTACTGCAAACTGATATTACACATGGTGTATCTATACCATTTTTAAACACTTAAGCTGTGATGCACTGCAGTTGTTTCCCATTACTGATGCATTTCTGTTGCTCTTGCATGTCACCGTTTGCCACTAATGTTTGCTTAATCACTTTGGTTTCACCTGGTTCTGTATTCTCTCTTTTTTCTTTGCTAATGCACTCTGATATTTTGGTTTTGACCCCCCAGCAACACACTATTCATGTGGTGGTGAGTTGTATTTTTCACAACTTGGGTAGTCTCGTCTTTACAGGAGCTCTGTCTTCTCTTTATCTCTGTTCATGTCTAATTTGTTACTGAGTGACATCACAGATCACATGAATGTCTCCTTGGGTAAATGAGACAGAGATTCACACAATGGGAGCCTTTCTTACGGTTAGAAGTAGAGAAGAAATACAGTAATGTGACCAGATCAAAATATTTTTCATACTAACCAAGTCGTGAATCTTTATATATTGTATATAATATACATTTATATATTTAATAATTGTCAGAAAGGCTCCTGTTTTTGTCTCTTATCACAGGACAAAAAAATGTGTATCTGGCTTGTTTTATTGTTCATTTAGATGTCAAATACCCTTCTTTCCCCCTGTTTTGTTTTTAACAGTTGTCAGAAGTTCCCTTTGGGGCCATGACTTAGTGCTAAAAGTAGTCTGTAGAAAAATAGTCGTAGATTAAGTAATTACATACATGGTTTTTTGAGTTCCTCATTTTCAGCTGGCTGAATGACTAATCATGTTGTTTCGTACTTACTCAGGAAAAGTACGGGCTGGGTACCAGACTGCAGAGGCAAAGGTCTGGAGCTCCCATATCAAGTCTGGCTGGTCTTTCGTGAGTCATCTTTTATTATACACCTGGAATTACTGCTTTTACTCCACTCAATTTGCTCACATTTGTTTCCTAGTTAAAACCTGTTTAAATTCGAATGACTTCTCCCTTGGTTTCGCCTGTTTCAACCAAATAACTACATTGTATATGCAGTACATATATACAAGCATACATATATATTATTAGTGAGTTAGACAGATTAAATTGATTTCTTAGCTTTGAGCAATCATTGGTTTCATGAATTTTCAGTATGCCCTGAAAATCATTTTTCAGAGCCTTTAAACTTAGCTTTAGACGTGATCCATGACAGCAAGCAGTTCAGCACCCTTATTTCTTTCTCAAAGTTGCATCATCAGCACTGTGTAGTAATGCAGTCGTGAGCGGGGATCATTTTTAAACCTGTTGTCCATGTTGTGTCCAATAACCCAGTCCAACATGTGAAAATAAATAGGCGCTTGACAAAAACGCTACATTGACAAAGAATTCAAGAGATCATATCCAGGAGACAAATGTAAAACAGACAAGAAAAACACAAAAGAATAGTGTGACTTTGTTGGTTCTTGCTGCACAGCCAGGTCTTAAATCTTTCTGCACTGCATTATCATGCAACTGTATTGTAACTTTGACAAAAAGTAAAGCTGTCAACTGTGATGGATTACCTCAATTACTTATACAAATTCATGAAAAAACTGTTTTACTGAATTCTGGAAAAATGTCTTTTTTTTTTGCTAATTACAGATGAGGGATTGAAATAAGTGAACCATCAGTCATGCCATTCTTTATAAGGGAAATCAAATTGTTGATGCCAATACATGTTTTCCTCACTAGCCTTAAAGAGGGTGAGGACCAGAAGGAGATCACCATCGAGCCTGCCCAGGCCCTTGATGAGGTGGAGCCCCTGCCTGAAGATTGTTATACCAGGCCCATCAGTTTACCAGAGGGTGAGAGTTTGTCCAACATTGATAATTTGATGATTTTTATAAGTATGTCTATTGTCTGTAGTATGTCTAAGTATGTAAATTGAGGTTGAGTGTAAGTTTTGTTGCCTCCTCTCAGTGACCACCCTGCGCCAGCGGCTTCTGCAGCCTGACTTCCAGCCTGCGGGAGCATCTCAGCTTCACCCCAGGCACAAACACCTCCTGATGAAGCGCTCACTGCGCTGCAGGGTCAGTGAGACTTTTACTGTCCTCTCAATCAAAGCATGTTGTTTTTGTGTGGATCACATTTAGATAATCATATTTTTCTTAATTTACTCCTCCAGAAATGTGAGCACAATTTGAGCAAGCCAGAATTTAATCCGACTTCAATCAAGTTTAAAATTCAGCTGGTGGCTGTGTGAGTATTGGTCATCAGATCCTGTCCTGAACATCTGTTTTCATTATGTAGTTGAGCGTCAGTTTTTAATAAAACATCTAAATCAGCCTGAAGCCTGATGCACTTTAATTATATTAAGGTCCTGTTAGTCAAGCTTATGTTCAGGAAACTCTTAATGCAAAAGTAAAGCTTAATATTAAACATGTATTGTTATTTTTAAAGGAAAATTGTCTTTTTTGTTTACATTACATTATAATTGTCTTCTGACAAAAAAGTTCATAGTTTGTGAGTGGTTCCTTTTTAAATTACAAAAGGTTCAGAGTGACTTTGTGAAAGTAAATATTTTTATGGTATATTACATGGAAAATATTCTCCAGAGCAGTCAACTATATATATATATATATATATATATATATATGTATATATTTTTTTTTGTCATTTTAGCTTTTGAACAAATTTAGTTTTTAATGCTTTTCTCGAGTGCTGTGAGTGTGTTTGAATGTTACAGCGTGCTGATGGGCTTTCTGTCGTTTCTATTCCTCCCACAGGAGTTATATCCCTGAAGTGAGAATTATGTCCATTCCAAATCTCCGGTACATGAAGGTCAGTCTATACAATATATTGTTCACACAGGAATTTATTCTTTTCATAATCTTCAGTGACACCTTCAAGGACTGTATGCTGCTTTTAAAGACCTAACTGACTCACCTTTAGCTACATTATTTTGGCTCAAGTCAACATTATTGTCACTGTTGCCCTTCAGGGAAACTTGCTTTGCAGCCTTTCTATAAAACTGTACCACATACTCAAGCACCATAAAAAAACACTAAAAATCACTAAGAAATAGTACATAAACAATTAACATGTAAAAGTAACAATAACATCAGAAATAAGATGATAAAAGTATATTAAAACCAAGAACAGAGACCAACAATGCAGTGTATGATGGTGAGAGCGATTGTTTTGGACTTCACCTCTCTAATGAGGAAAAAATGATACCACCAACACCTGAACAAAAATCATTGGCCCTGAGACATTTACTGAACATCATTGCACTGCATAACCTTTACAAATGAACTCAATCAGCTTTACAAGGTAATTTGGGTTAAACAGCAGCTTTTTTCCTCTGCCTGTTCATTTAGGAAAGCCAAGTGCTGCTGACCCTGACCAACCCAGTGGAGAACATCACCCATGTCACACTGGCCGCTTGTGAGGAGGAAGATCCTGATGACATCAACAGCACTGCCAAGGTATTAAACTATTTATTTTTGATTATTTTACTTTCCTACAAACAGTACAAATAAAAGTCATTATTGTCTTAACCACCACCAAACATTGACAGTGATCAGTGTTGCTCCTACCTTTACTGACACCGCCGCAGGATAAAGAGAGCTGTTTGGACTTGCTTTTATCTGACGTAAAGGACTAGAGTGAAGGATTTAGTGGCATCTAGCGGTGATGTTGCAGATTGCAGTCAACCATCTCCCTCTTCCTCCTCCCCCTCCCATTAGCCTTTATAAGACAACAGTACGTCAGAGTTGTGCGTCAGCCAACTTGTTTTGAGGTTCTTTTGCTCCTCAGAGGATGCAGCAGAAAATAGCATTATGGCTTATAAAACAGAAAATGAAGGGCACAGTTACAGATTGTGCAAGGTGTTCATCACATGCTTCTTAAGTGCTGCACCTCATATTAAGCACTACTCTCAGTCTCGGCCTTACCAGCTACCTTAAAGAGTGTGCAGGATGGTCGGCTCCTTCATACTGCCTGCTCCTTATGTAATAGGTAGCTTTCACATTATCTCATATGCAGAGCAGTTAGAGACCCATTTCACCTCCATCTGTCAGCTGTCAAACGCACAGCGAAGAGTGCCACCTTCCTGAGGAAGACGGTCTGCTGAGCTGCCTGTTGCCAGCAGCCGCTCCCAGGCTTCTCATTGACTACAGGCTGTTTGTCTTGGCCTCTTTAGTGATGAAGTCATAAGCCAGACTGGGTATGGAAGAGCTCCTGGCCAAAACATAGCATCTTCATGACCCATTTCCGTTCGCATTATGGCCAAACACAGTGTGCAGTTGTGTCATTCTGCTTGATCTGATATTCAAACACCTGAAGGGCTGTGTGAACCACTTCGAACCACGCTCATTTGATTTCAGCAACCAGCTCTTCCAAAGGCTGTGTTCGCTCACCTTTTACATATTCAGTGTATTATGCATGTAATACATGTAACACATCTAAGTGATATTCACACAAAATGCAAATATGTTTTTATTTTCTGACCAGTGCAAACATTAATCAAGATTTGTCCAAATCAGGTTTTGGTCATAAGTTTTGCAAAGAGTTGCTAATGATGCTTTGAGAGCTGAAGATGTGATTATTCGGTACCCCTATATTACTAGTTAAATTTCATAACTGTGTTGGTCCATTCAACCGTATGACGCTCAAATGTAATCCTGACTCCAGAGGAGAAATGTGCTCAGACAGCTGGAAAGCTTTATACAACAGTCTCTGTCTGCAGAGAGGAGCCAAAACCATGTTAATTAATAGTTTCATATTTTTACCTTTTAAGACATATAAATCCACATTAGCGTGTTTAAAAAAAAAACTGAAGAGCAACATTAAGATTAAAATCTTGGTTGACCTCTGGCGGTCTGAAAGGATTTAATGTTAAAGCTGCTTCTTTTTTTTTTTTGTAGGTCATAGTTCCCAGCAAGGAGCTAGTCTTGGCAGGAAAGGATGCGGCTGCTGAGTACGACGAATTGGCCGAACCTCAAGACTTCCAGGATGACCCAGAGTAAGTTAACAAAACACACACACACACACACACACACACACACACACACACACACACACACACACACACACACACACACACACACACACACACACACACACACACACACACACAGAATTAATAGTGTGAGGTAACTTTTCCCCTCTTGTCTCTCCTCCACAGTGTTGTTGCCTTCAGGAAATCCAACAAGATTGGTTTCTTCATCAAAGTGATCCCTCAGAAAGAAGAGGATGCCGATGTCACTGTTTCATTTAAGGTCCGGCACGACTTCCGCAACCTCGCAGCTCCCGTCAGGCCAAGCGAGGAGGGAGCTGACACCACCACTGAGGCCATTTGGCTCACGCACCACGTAGAGTTTAGGCTGGGACCACTCGCTCCCTGAACATGAAAACATCAACGCTCAAACAGTTCCCCAGTCTTAGTGTTGGGTTCTTTGAGTTAAGTAGGGTATTTAAAAATGATTTCTGATTCTGCTTATTAATATGAAAGAACTATTTGAAATCTACTTGGCATACAGTTAATCCAGAGGGAGTTTTTGGTTGTTTTTGTTTCAGCACTAAGTTGCCTCATCAGACACATTCTGAAATATATTATTTAAAGCTCCCTGTGCTGCCCAGTTTATAAAACAGGATGACTACACACTACCTGATACAAGCATCAAGTTCAACCTGACCTCATGAGAAGTACTTCAAAGTACTGTAAATATATCATGCTCCTCAGTTTAAACACGTTACCATCTATTATTACAAACTTAACATAAATTGCAAACAGAACAACATTTATTTACATCTTATTTAAAAATGTCAAGTTGTAATTTGTTAGAAAAATTCTACTTCTGCTGTTGCAGGAATGTGAAAAACGATTAATCACATAAGCTTATTTTCTTTAAACCTACCAGTCTCTCCACTCTTACTCTTACAAGTACATCGTCTTTCATTAATTGTGTTGTGCTGCTAAATGGAATACTTGCCTCTGCTGTATGTAGCAAATAGCTAATAGCTCAAAGAAGTTGTTGAATGCAATAATGTTACAACAAAGAGATCACAAGAAACTTTTATCTTAAATAAAAGATGAGCAGAATCGGAAATCATAATTAAGAACAATTCATACATTTCCCAACTGTGCAGCACACACACACACACACACACACACACACACTTCTGCACTTGCATATTCTCGTCAGCCTCCTTTTCTGCAGACAATAGTATCGTATTAACTCGCATGCTTCAGCTTTAGTAAATATTGCAAACGTTAGACAATGTCATCGCAGTTACTGATTCTGTGCTGTATTCTGTTCAACAACCTTGTTCTCTGGGGCGAAGGTGACACCAGCCCAAATAAAGAGGATCGTTTTACTATTGTCTGAAGTCACACAGTAACTTTCATGGCACTATGGAGAGGATGTATAAGAACCTCTGTAAATTACATTAAGTACAAAGTGTTCATCGGTTTCATGTGTTAAGACACTATGGTTTATTTCTGATTTAAATGCATTGTTTTGGTTGGTAGGATTCACTGACTTCTCTGTCAGTGTGTATTGTAAGTCGCTGTCATTTTTGGTTTTCAGTGTGTAAACTTAGTAAAACAGAGCCTTACAACACAGTTAATCTTATGTACTGGCTAATAAAATAATGTGATACTGTTAAAAGAGTGTCTTGACTTTTCTTTGTGATGAATTGTGCTGTGCTCATTCTCACCACAGGATGGAGCTATAAGGAAATAGGTTTTTATTAGACAGAGATTGCCTGGGAGGGAGCTTTGGGTCGACATCAGAGGAGACTGGCATATGTGTTCCAGGAGATAGTCTTGAATCGTTATGATATTCTTCTGAGGGTAGTAATGTGTGAGAAAGCATAACAAATGGATCCAGACTATAACATTTTAAAGAAATCCAAGCAAAACTAAATGCAGTCTCCAGGATATGAGTCATGATGATGAAATGTCTGCTTGTCAACAACAGGAGCAGATTGTAAGACAATGGAATTAGTCTGTACACATGGGACAGTTTATAGCCCCTGAAATGGCAGATCAGATATGTGACACAGGCCTCCTCCAACTCTCCAGTGATGCTGTCTGCTGTGTAAACAGGTCCACTCTGTCTGTTTAATAAAGCCATGATTTTCTTTTATCTCCGGCAGATATAAACAGCTCAGAAGAGTGGCCTGTGCAAGAGCCATAAATCACCTCTGAAGATGAGGTAATAAAGCACTCATGGGGGCGAGTCTGTGCCACTGAAACTCACAGCTCTCACTTCAGGCACAGCTGATGGCAGCAGTAGCTGACTTCCAGTGCACACAGCAGTGCTGGACTATCTGCACTCTTTGTTATGTTGTTCACATTTTATTGAAAAAGATGAACAATTACTATGCTAAAGCTGGATATACATTGTCATGGCCATAATTTAATCAAAATAAACAAAAGAGACAGTGATTGAAAAAGACAGAATTGCATATGGCTGTAGAGATTTATGCAGTAATCTTATAACTGACTCATGAACAGACCTTGAATCAGTCCCAAAAACACCGTCTGGAAGAAAAATTCCAGATTCCTCCAGTCGGGATAATATTTTCCTGGATCAAGACTTGAATTATTTCATGCTCAGCATGTTCCTATTTGTAGAACCTCATACTGTAAACAGCACCGAAATTTGACCCCTGGTCATGTTCAAGGGATTAGAAATGAATATCAGGGTTTTCCATCATAAGTAGGTAGGTTACTCAAAGATTTCATTCCTGTCCTCTCCTCTCCTTCTGTTTTCTTCTTTTGAAGACTAACATCTTTATTTATAAAGACAGACCCGGCCAGCTGTGACCGGATGAAAAATTCCTCACTGAATTACAAGTTTGACTGCACCCAGGACCTCTCCACAATTACGTCATTGCCCAAACCGCCAGTAACTCACCCGCAGAAGAGGCATGACACAGGCAAGCAAAATAAGAGAAAAGCTACACCTCAGCAGAGGCAGTAAATTCTCTCCATCTAATAAAAAATTGGAGCTTGAAGCCTGCACGACTATCATTTCTCAAAGTATTACCCCTTTTCTCGAATCAACTCTACAGAGCGTAATGTACAAGCATGAGAATAAAGGTGTGTTTTGTCCATTAGAACTGTCAAGTGGATGGATATTGCCAATTCAATCCTCAGTGGAGTCACTATATATTTCCCAGTTTGTGGACCACAGTATTTGGACATGTTCTGTTTCTGGACATGAGGACAAAAAGCACAAAAGATCCAGGAGCTCTTCTCACTCACATCCTCCTTTTTTTAGGTAGAGCAGTAGGCCTGGAGGTGCTCAGAGTGATTAATCACCTCCTTCATTTTCTGCTCACCAGACCATCATCTGGTTAATTAGAGGTAATTGATGATGTCTACCCAGATGAATAACTGTGGGCATGTGGGCTTCCAAAGATGGGAGAGCCAAACCTGTGAAACCTTAGCTTTTCAGGGGGGGGGGGGGGGGGGGGTCATTGTCTCTCCATCTCCCTCTATTTCCTCTGGCTTTCACTCTCAGACTGCATTCTGATGGCTGTAGGCTGGTTGGAATGTTGACTTTGGACGCCCGGTTGAAAAAGATCGCTCTGAGAACGCAGCTGAACGTCGACACCCCCTCCAAGCCCCTGTACGCCTCAATCGACAAAGACACAGACTGCATAACCACTCAGTACTTTCATTTATTCTTTGCTCAATTGCTCACTGGGTGCATGACGTTTGTCAGGGCACAAGAGGGTCAGCACCTTGAACTGAAGCCAGTGACCCAGATTGGGGCCTAATGGGAACCACTGGAGGCCTGAAAGTCTGCTTTTTGCTCAGCCATGTCAAACTCAGTGGAAATACTGATGTAGAAATCAGAGAATCAGACCAGGGCTAGTTTAGTGAAGTGCAGTGGATAATACCCTCAAAGATTCAGATTGACATTTTGGGTAGTCCCATTTGTGACCTCGACACTTTGTACCTCACTCTGTATTCCCTCGTGAGCCTCAGGGGAAAACATACTTATTTTTTTACTATCTTTTTCAGCAGTGGATTTGTACCTTCAAAGGTATTTTTTATAGGATCCCACAGATGTCTGCTGTTTGCCCAAAAGGATAAAATGTTCACCAGGAGTTAAACCAACAGTAAAATCTGATTATTCTAGAAATGCCTCTTACATTTACTGGATTGCTCCAAGAAAAAGTAAAAGAGCATATTATAGCCGTGCAATATTTGGGATTCAAACGTCTATTCTAAAATTCCAGTAGGAAATATCTGAGATCACAAAAAAACTATATGCTGCTGAATATCAGGAACAAAAATAATGTTTTGTCTTTTCAGCTGAAGTTTCTGGTAACACTTTGTGACCGAATCATGGAGAAAATTGATACCTCTAATAATGGATAGAGTATAAATCTCATCTAATCCTCTTTTTTGGCCAAAATGTCAACAACATTCCTTCAAAAACAAGTTATTTTCACTAGTATGTACACTGTTTGCTGAGTAAATTTTGTGTTGCTACCTAGAGGATCAACTTACGCTGCCAATATCCAGTCATACCTTGGCTTGAATTTTCCAAAAGGCTTTGGTTGTCTTTGCACAGACATATAATTCTAGAGCAAAGCTTGAGTTTTCCTGACATTTATAGAATCGTGCATCTCTCCACCTGCCACACTAAGATCTTAATTCAATGATGCCCAGCACAGGATAATCCTCTGTGGTATTCAAATATCAGCTCAAACAAGGTTCATTAATTGCCAGAATGAATTATGCCCCAAAGAAATTCTGCCACATACTGGCATTAATGTACGTTCAATAAGTAGAGGATTTCAATTAGGGCAACACTTGTAATAGATTTACAATTGTTGTCTGACTGTGGATGATAGCTGGAGGCTTTTTGGGCAGTTTAGCACCAGCTGCTGAAAGTGTGCTAGCAGATGAGAATGTGTAGATAGATGTTAAAGAAAGATGTGGCTGGTTTCTGCTGTGCAGCCGTTGCAGAGCATGCAGCCCAACCTGACCCACCACAAATACTATCTACATACATCACATACACACAAATTCCCATCACTGAGCAGTGCTGTATTTCCCCCAAGAGAGGCTCAGTTAAATCAATCTAGAGAATCAACCTAAGTGTTATTGAATTTACAGTGCAGGAATATGAAATGTCAAACTGTAGATGTGGATTTGCTGTAGACTCTTATCAGTCACACATTTCACTCCTGGAGCTGCTTCTGGAGGAGTGAACTGAAGCAGATATGACAGCAGCAGAGAAGACCAAATATGTACTTTGCATTCATATACTGTATAGTGTGGATTTTACATGCAACATGACTTCATACATCCTTTTACTATGTTTTGTACACGTATATGTGTGTGCGTATGTATAGAGAGAGGGAGAGAGAGAGAGAGAGAGAGATAGATACATAGATGGATACATACATACATACATACATACATACTTACGAAATGTATTTAAATCACATCTTCTAAAATATTGAACGTGAGGGTCAGAATGTTTGAGATTGAAGATAAAATCCTATTAAAGGAAATGAACATCTTTTCCTTCTTTTCTCTGATTTTTGGAATACTTGATCATTTGAACTCTTCAGGCCACTAAAACGTCCCATGACTAAACTAAGATCATATTATCTGTGATGAGGTGTCACAAGTACTTCATTTTAACTGGTCACAAGCCTGGAAGGTTAGGATAATGGCATATATGTCTCCACTACAACTCACAAAATAGGTACAATATTTTTTTGAAGGTATATAAAAGGAATAATAAAAAATAATCTAAAAGACAAAAAATATAAACACTGTGTTGCCAAACTTATCTTAAATGTGAAGTTCTGTTAACTTTCTCTGCATAATGACACATCTTGCACCATAAGCAGCCACAGATGCAGGGGTATGTAAAGTATATATTTTGATTCAGTATCATCTTCATCCACTGTGCAGTCTGGATTGTAAAGTGCACACTACCGAACCTGTACCCACTATGTCATCTATAAAAGAGGGTTATAGACATTCAAGCTCAGCTATAGAAACAGAGAATGACTTATCATCCCACAGGGACTGTCTGCAGACAACAGAGGGCTAAGTTACAAATTTCAGTCATCTCCAAAGAATTTAACAAAGATATACTTTGCCATCTCTGCAAAACAATAAAACAATAAACTGATAATGACATCATGATGATATGCAGATTGTTTGATAATTTTAGCCTAACAAAATGTGTTTGTGAAGTAGAAATGAACCACTGAGAGTATATGTGGTATTAGAAATAGATCCCATCATCACATAAAGCGCATTAAAGCTTATTTTCTCTTTAGGTTTTTTTAAAATCAGGTTTTTATGGCATCTTTACTTTGCATTGAATATATTTAGTGAGTAGAAAGTTGCATGTGTTACTACTGTAGCCCAAAGGCTACGCTGGACTATGATGGATATCTGTAAAATCCCATTTTGTGTACATACCATCATGTGTACTCACTAACACAGTGAGGTGAATTCATTGTTCTCACTCCTCTCACAAAAGGTTGTTTGTTTAGGTAAGGGCTTCTTACTTTTTGAGCTTCTACAAAACTCAAGAGGCTGAACATATTCAGAAACAGAAGCAGAGATATAAACGAAATGAGCCTTGATAAGCCCCTACAAGAGGATGGAGACTACATTCACCAGTGTCTGAAGTGGAAGAAATTCCCAAACATTTATTATTTACAGAAGGATGTCTGCTGTCTGAGAGCTCGGCCTGCTGTTTATCTACAGTGTGGACAGGCTGTAGGAGTGTTTCGCTGTTAGGTCCTTTCACTGCTCAACATTGCTGCTGGGAAGATCTGGGTAGACCGGGGTTTTGTTGGCTTTTGTCTAAACCATGTTGTTCTCTTTAATTTCCTGTTGATGGGGCTCAAAGATTTGATTTCCTGCCTACGCGGGAAAGATAATCTTGTTGCCAATCCGCTGACTGTGTTGGGGGAGAAACTCCCCACCACCACCACCTTCACTGTTGGAGGGCAGACCTCGCTGGGCTTTCACATCTGGTGTGTAATTTCAGAATTTAGTTTTGAGAAGACTTGGCAGGAGAAATTGTTAAATGACAGTATGTGTGTGTGTGTGTGTGTGTGTGTGTGTGTGTGTGTGTGTGTGTGTGTGTGTGTGCGTGCGAAAAAAAAGCTAATATGAGAGTCAGCGGAGGTGGTAGTGATCAGTATTATGTATTATTAAATAAATCACTTGATTGAGATAATAACATAATCTGTAATCTGTTTGTTCAACTACCATTAACAGTAACAACTATGAAACTTCTGAATAAAACATCAGGTTTTATCCGATGTGCAAGACGGTGTGGAGATACTGCACTGGAGTGGAAGTGCAGCGGCCTGGTCGATGATTGGAAGAAGGTCAGAGCAAAAAAGGAGGAATAACGAAGATCTAGGACAAGGAGGGAGAGGAGAGTCCTGAGGAGTAAACATGTGTTCAGAGGAGGGGAATATTTTGTTCTGGGACCAATCTGAAGCATCTGTCACTCCTTTCCTGTGTAACATCCTCTGATAATGGATGAGACTTAGCTACAAGAAATCCTCAAAGTAGCTCACTTTTGCAGCCGCTCTTTCTGTGAGTCTGCAGCTTTAAACTATTTGTGTTAAAAGAAAATTCTCATAGTATTCAGTGGACAAAATTAGATCTACAATAATGTTAGCATGCACAGGGCTGCTAAATGGAAAGTCATGACTCACCATTAACTGCACACAGCAGCTCACCCACCACAGCTACAAATACAGGAGCGCACTCCAAGACGTGCACCGATAATATATGCCTGACAGCTTTCCATTTGCAAGAGGATGGATGAGTCTGACCCTAAAGTACTTGACCTTGTTAAGCCTGAAGCAAGAGCAACACATTCCACATTGGATCAACATTACGC